>NC_060129.1:148613805-148917733 GCF_021461395.2 Schistocerca americana | reverse complement strand
GGAAAATGAAATGGTTCAAATGGCTCTGAGCACTATGGGACGTAACATCTACGGTCATCAGTACCCTAGAACTTAGAACTACTTAAAGCTAACTAACCTAAGGACAGCACACAACACCCAGTCACCACGAGGCAGAGAAAAAAGGAAAATGCCATTCATTAGTCCACATTAAGGTAGTCTGTACCATAGAAAGGGATACACAATACTACAACTAAAATGTTTGATAATTCACCCAGTGGTATAAAATGTGTGACAAATAGGTAAGTAAAATTTGAAAATAAACTGAAAAAGTTTCTCCTCGACAACTTATTTTACTCCACTGAAGAATTTCTGTTATTGTAATGTGTGAAAGGTGATGGGTAGGAAATACCAGCTCAAGTCCATATATTTAATGCTACTACTATGTCAACTACTACTTCTACTATTACTACTACTGCTACTACTACTGCTACTACTACTACTACTACCACTACTACTACTACCTACTACTACTACTACTACTACTACTAATAATAATAATAATAACAACAAAAAGCTTATAAATCTTCAGTATGTATCCATATTATCGTATTAATTTGCGACATAAATGTAAAATGGCCCATTACACAACATTACGAATTATCATGCAAATGATCCATGTGACATAAAATTAAATAACTTATTTGTTTTGTTATTTCCTGTCAGATCATAGATATTAGCATTACTCATCTTTATCCTGTCGACAAAAATTACCACTGAGTCATTTTGCTTCCGTGGACACCCCACTCGACTGTTCGTGAAGGGATGTAAACCTACTTGGATTCTTACATTGCAACACAACACCTTCTTTCAGCTGTTTAAACAAAAGCACATTTCTTAAGTTTTCATAAAACATCATGAAAATCTTTGCTTCTTCCGCTAGTTTGGTCATCTGTAACACCAGCTCATATCTCAAAAATCTAGCTTTGTGTTTACATCTAAAACGATGCTAACAAAACTGGCATTAGCTGAATATAATGAAGGACATGTCAAACTGGAGGAAGCACTAGCTTCCGATTCTGCATCTCTGTGTTGTCTGATTTTAACTGAGATACTTGATCTACAAAAGACTATGCCGACTGCTGTACATCATAGGATGCACTTCATATGGAGGACACTTTGCTTCCACAAGATCATGACGACATATCTGTTGCTCTCGCCCTCGTGGGCAGGCAGCTGACAGGCTTGAGAAACATCCATCATGACGAGAGTGGGAGCTCAAGGGTGGACTGGTTCCATCCGCCAGTCACGCCCACCCAACATCCGACCATGCCCACTCCTTGCTCTATGTCATACCCTCTCTATAAGTGATCTTGGGCATACAGTGAAGCACACACAGCTACCCCACCACTGATATCATCATCCACACCCCTCTCCCTATACAGCATACAGTTTCCATGTGTCTTCTGCATGACTCACTGCTCTGCATCCTGACTGTTGCCCACTGTAGATCTTTACACATCAACATCAATCTCACTGGCTGGGTTCATCTGGTTCCACATATGACTACCACACATCCACCACAGGGTGTCGATGTTTTACCGCTTCACATACATAACATAAAGGAGGAACTGACCACAACATAACACCATTTCAACTGCTGTCATCTGCACAATACCCTTTCAATTACACCTGGCAACTTATGGAGTCACTTCCTCATATGCAATAACGCCAGACTCTGCGATAGCATCTTTGCTTACACCTGCTTCAACAATGGCCCAAAAAGATTGGTACTCAACACTCCTGCCTCAGCATAGCCGCCAGCCAAACATGGATGGCCTACGCACATTCTGAGCCTATCAAAGTTCACATTCGCTAATAAATTAGCGACTCACATTAAAGGTACTGCCCCCTCAAGGTACCCTTTCACTTTGATTAGATCAAAGTCACTCTGGTCAGTATGGCCTCCAAATGCCAATATCCTTGTCATTGACACCCCAACCCTGTGTTTTTAATGGCACCACCAGCATCCCATGCGGATACACTGGATGCTTCTCATGTGAGCCACACCTATACCACTACTTCAGTGCTCGTACTACGACCACCACGACTTTGACAAATGGCCCAGTCATGTCTCACACAAATGGTAGCCATGGTACGACTGGCCCAGTGGAGATATACAATATCATTTGAGAAATGGTTGTGTCGAATCTTGAGAAAGAGATTGCCACAGAATGACCGGTCATGTACATCTGAACCTACCACTTCCTTAGTCCCTGACCTCTATTCTCGTCTTCCCTTCAGCGCTCTGCACTACAGGGCAGAGAATGTGTGGGGACATCCACAGCGACATACATCGCTGATGTGCTGTGAGTGCAATAATTGAGAATTTGCCAGAGATTTCAGTTTGTCCTTAGCACCTGTGGTGTGTTTTTCCTGTGCATACATTCACTCAACATGGTGTAAGTCTACCATACCATTTTATAGCTCATTTATATCATATCCACACCATACCTGATTTCCACCTAGTAACACGTGTTATGAGGACCCCAGATTTTATTTTTTCCCGCCATGTGTTTTTGTTGCTACCACTGTAAGCAATATTCTCTCAGTTAACTCTTTTTCCTGCTGTTAAAAATTATATATGGTTGATATTTCCCGCATTTCGCGCTTTTGAACTCAAGGCCTCAAAATGCCATAAACTGATCTGCAGTGAACAGCGGATTGTTTGAAAGACACATCAGTCATCATTGTGATGGTAAAATTACGTTCCTTTGGTTATAACACGTATTCCTTTGTGTTATGTGAGAAACATAATGTCTTGTTTAAGTATGTAACTACAAGATAGCACTTTGATTTATGAACAGAAGGCGACCAGTAACTGTTAATCGATTTTTTTATATACTACAAGAAATTTGCCATAACTGTTTGTTCACAACTAAATGCAACTTCTTACTTTAACACCTGGTTACTAACCAAATTTTTGAACTAAAAAATATTTAGCATCATATGATTTTTCAAATATCTGGTACGCTACATATTACCATTTCGTACTGCTGCACCCCAGAAAAATTCGGCACTTGAATTGTGAATCCTTAAAATCTTGTTCCTACTATAATATAGTGCCAGTAGCCTAAGGCGTCTGTTCTGCAGTCTTGTGGGATACGAACTACCATGCACTAAGGCTATAGCAGCCACATCTCTAACGTTTAGACGTGTTGCTCATTGGCTCGTAATTATTCAGAGAGTAGATGGGTGATGATATGTGGGGAAAAATAATTTATAAGCTTTATTGAACGTATTAGTGGGTTATTTGGGTTTCTGGCGTACGAGATGTTTGAGAAAAGTAATGAGGATAACCATACTGCAAGTGATCTGGCAACGATACGTTGTTCTGCTTGTGTAGATCAGTGTGGTCATCCTAACAAATCTTCAGTCAGAGTTTCAGCTCCGTGGAGTTATCACGTGATTTTTTTACAGCGCCATTAGTGAAATTGTGTTCTCGTTGTGTTTTAAGAAAATGGAACAGCGAAATTGCAACAATACACCTTCAAGTTCTGTGTTATGATTGGGCAACCCGTGAGTGAGACCCCTGAAAAGCTGAAACATGCTTATCAAGAGCACAAGTTTTTCGCTGGCACAAATCATCCCTCGCTCAGGGAGATTTTCGACATAAAAAACCGACGAACTTGTGTGTACTCTTGTGAGATTGGACCGACGTTTGACAATAAGGAAGATGGGTGAACTGTTCAAATACTTTCAGTGTATTTCAAATTCTGACTGAAATTTTGCACATGCGAAAACTTTGTGCCAAAATGGTGCCAAAAAAGCTTCACATCTGAGCAGAATTGCAGTCGAAGAAACGTGTGCATTGATATTCTTGAAGGGATTGCCAGTGACCTTGAATGATTCAGTCGTGTTATCACAGGTGATGAATTCTGGATTTTTAAGCACAGTCCTGAGAGAATGCAGCGAAGTGAGGAGTGACACAAACTAAGACATCTCGACCCAAAAAAGTTCGAATGAACAAGTCACATAAATTATTTAGTCCTCCAGGATAAATTACCAACCAAATGTCCTTGAAAGGCTTATAAAAAGGGTGAATCGAGTCAGACTGGACATTGAAGACTAATGAATGCCGCATCATGACAATGTGCTACATCTCACGGTCACTTCCATCACGGATATTTTGAGCTGAAAATGCATTCCTATTGTTCCACAGCTCTGATATTCACCTAATCTGAATCCTTGTGACGTACTTCTTTTCACAAAATTGAAAAATGTCTTAAAAGGACGTCATTTTGAGACTCTGGAGAACATTCAAAAGACTGTGGCCAGTACGTTAGAGGCCCTACCAGCTCAATCAAACCTTTCAATGTTGCTACCAGACGCAACAATGACTCTACCAGAGGGAACTAGTTTGAAGATACTATGAAGAGGACGATATTGTTGCTTGAAAAAAAATTCTTGGCGCATAAAAAAATCAGTCTTAATACTTTTCTCACGCACCTTGTAATTACAGTAGAAGTACGCAAAGTGATAGAAATAATGTGCTGCTGGTGCTACTACTACTACAGAGTCTGTTGCTGCTGCAACAAAGCAAATGCAGGTGTTAGCAGGGGAAAATTTTCGCCAAAAGCAGGAATATGAGGACCTCCTTTCTAGATCTGAGGCTACGGAAGCTGGTTAGAGGAAAAAAAAGGCAGAATTTGAGATAACTTCTTCTTTTGATCCAGCAGAAGTCACACTTATCAATCCCTTTTGGGTAAAACAGTGGAAGATGTGTTGGTTTTCATTAATGATGTTACAGCTACTGCTACCTTGGTCAGAAAAAGTAACCCTCTGTGTGGCTAACTTATGTTCAACAGGGACGCCAAGGCCTGTGTGGCGTAACATGAGATCCTCAGTAAAGCACAGTCATTTCAGCAGTTCTTTCCTGGACTGTACCGGCGTTACTAAAAATAAAATAGCGCCCAGCTTTCTCGTGAGAAGCTCAGGACTTTGAAGCGTAATTAGTCAGTGGAACTATTTTCAGACAGAATTCGCAAAGTCAATGTTTAGACCCTATATTTCTACCCAGAAAGCAGAGGCGAATAAAGTGTTACTTCAGGAGGCAGAAAACAGGACCTAGACGTTTTCTTGCGCAGAATTCCCGCTGAACTTCCACGAATGATTCACATTGAGAATATGAACGATTTAACAGCAGCTCCTAGAATCGTGACGCAATTGCAGGATATTTTGGCATGAAGCAATGGGTAGATCGCTGCGCATTCGCTTCTGAGGTCAAACGCTGCAGGTGTGGACTTAAGGGACACATACAGAAACAGTATAAGCAACCAGTGTTATTCGTATAGGAAAGTGGGCCACTGAGTGTCTGATTGTCTGAATAGAAAGAATGGGAAGCACTGTTCAGAGAAGCAGCCATTGAACTCAAACAGCTATGCTTCAACTATCTGAAATCAGTTCTGATAGACCGTAAAACCGCCCAGATAGAATGCTGCTTAGTTAATTTAGATAGTGGTGTGCAACAGAGGTTTATTGTAGACACAGGGGTGCATGTGTCCATCATCAGTCTGGACCTAGCGATCAGGAGGAGACTGAAACCATCACAGTAATTTTATCTTGGATAGTTGATAGTAGTGTTGAGTCTTTGGGTATGATGCTATTTGAGTTTACCATTGAGGAAAGTATGTTTACGGAGCATATAAAAGGTTTGCTGTATGTGGTTGAAGGATATTCAGTGATCTTTCGACTAGATTTTCTCGACAAACATCATACAAGGACTGGTCTTTGTCAATGCACAGTTGATCTCAGTGAAACTTTGTTTCGGTTGGGATATAGAGTTGCAAACGAAGCCATGTTGCAAGGCTCACCTGTCTTGAAGGTGATGCCAACTAAAATGCAGACGAGTTCATTAGAGATTGATCAACAGGACAAAACACTGGCAAGTACAGAAAAAGAAGTGAGAGTTACAGTGGATACTGATTTGCCTTGTGGGACTTCATACGCAGTCTCAAGCAATAAAGAATTGGATGGTTCAACTGTTTTGTACGAGAACTCAAACAGGTAAGCTTTTGTACGAGAAGCAAAACGTGCATGAGGAATGTTAATCTATCATGTATGGTTCTAGTTAGCACAGATAACTTTGACAGAGGTGAAATAAGCCTATAGAAAGTTATAGGTGTAGTGGTATGAGAGGAGGAAGACTTCGTTAGATCAAGTCTGGATGTAAACCACAAGCAAACAGTTGATGCAGCAGTGTCATGTGAGAAGGTGGGTGACTTGATGGGCAGTGATTGGTGTGGAAGAAGCACTGTTGATGTTTGGCGACTTGTTTCGTACAGATGGTTGATTACCAGCAGTTCCAGTAACTTAGCATCACATACCAGCATGGCATGGAACACCAATTTATGGCAAACCACATCGCACAGCGAGAGATTTACAGTCGTTAATAGAGGAGTTCATTGCACAGCAACTACGAAATGGGACCGTAGAACCTAGTGATAGTCTCTGAAGTGCAATTATTCTAATCTTCCCTCAGAAATCATTGGCTGGAAAGAAGAAATAAAAGTTTCGCTGTGGTTATAGGTTTATGAATTCATAGACCGTTACAGATGCTTATCCAATCCCTAATGTTAGAGAAACCTTGGATAATTTCGGTCAGTATCGTTGCTTTACTACAATGGATCTCAAAAGTGGTCACCACCATTAGGACTTGAAGATAAGGCCAAGACAGCATTTACCGCATCTTGTGGGCATTATCAGTAAAAGCAGATGGCATTCAGTTTAAAAATGCACTTGCTACTTTGCATCGGTTATTAGAGGGTTAAGGCCTATGACCTGTATGGTCTATTAAGATGATATAATAGTCATGTGAAACGATTGGAGGATGTTTTTAGTACGTTATGGTTAGCGTATATAACATTGAGCATGGAAAAAAGCCATTTTGCTCAAACTCCAGTTAACTATCTTGGAAAGGTGATTAGGTGTTTTGTGCAAGCTGATCCTCATTTTTCAGAAGCAATTCTAAATTTTCCAGTAATGCAGACGACCAAACAGATACACTCATTCGTTGGCTTCTGCAACTACTACCGTAAATTTGTAATTTCGTAAAATTAGCAGAACACTTGAACAGTTTATTCAAAAAGGGTGTAAAGATTCGGTGAACATAGGAATGTCAGCCAGCATTCGAGAAACTGAGGAGGCACTGATTTCGGATTCCATGCTGGTTTTTCCAGATTTTGAAAAAGAGTTCATTCACTCTTGTGAAGCTTTTAAATGGGCAGTTCGCTGTAATTTGTGTCAAATGAATGACGGACAAAACCATCCAGTAGCATATGCTTTGAGAAAAGGAAGTGCTAGCAGTGGGTGTTGGACACTAATCCCTATACACAAAACGGAAAGAGAAGAAGTTCTTGACCAGATATCATGGACTATATAAGGTCGTGGTGATGACCTCACCAGTTAACACAAAGATACAGTTTCCTACCAAAGCTGGCCGCGGTGGTCTAGCGGTTCTAGGCGCTCAGTCCGGAACAGCGGGACTGCTACGGTCGCAGGTTCGAATCCTGCCTCGGGCATGGATGTGTGTGACGTCCTTAGGTTTAAGTACTTCTAAGTTCTAGGGGACTGATCACCTCAGAAGTTAAGTCCCATAGTGCTCAGAGCCATTTGAACCATTTTTGACATCATTTACTTCCGGTACGATGGACGTGGAAGAATTAAGGAAAAATTTTAAACACATTGTAAATCACGCATGGACAAGTATGTGCCGAAAAAGTGGGTTACCGACGGAAAAGACCCACTGTCGTTTAACAGCGCAATTCGGAGTATGCTCAGGAAGCAAAGGCAGTTGCACTCGCGGTACAAGAAAAATAGGGAGAATGAGGACAGGCAAAAGTTAGTAGAGATTCGTGCTGCTATAAAAAGAACGATGCGCGAAGCATACAACCACTACCACCGTCATACCTTAGCAAAAGGTATTGCTGAAAATCCAAGGAAATTCTGGTCTTACGTAAAATCGGTAAGCGGGTCGAAGGCTTCCATCCAGTCACTCACTGATCAGTCTGGCCTGGCAACAGGAGACAGCAAAACGAAAGCTGAAATTTTAAATTTAGCATCTGAGAAATCTTTCACGCAGGAGGATCGTACAAACATGCCACCGTTTGAGTCTCGTACAGAATCCCGTATGGAGGACATAGTGATAGACATCCCTGGGATTGTGAAGCAGCTGAATGTGTTGAAAATAAATAAATCGCCAGATCCTGATGGGATTCCAATACGGTTTTACAGAGAGTACTCTACTGTATTGGCTCCTTACTTAGCTTGCATTTATCGCGAATCTCTTGCCCAACTTAAAGTCCCGAGCGACTGGAAAAAAGCGCAGGTGACGCCTGTATACAAGTAGGGTAGAAGGACGGATCCTCAAAAGTACAGACCAATATCCTTAACATCGGTTGGTTGGAGGATTCTCGAACATATTCTCAGTTCGAATATAATGAATTTCCTTGAGACAGAGATGTTGCTGTCCATGCATCAGCATGGCTTTCATCGCTCCGGCGAAACGCAACTCGCCCTTTTTTCATATGATATCTTGCGAACCATGGATGAAGGGTATCAGACGGATGCCATATTCCTTGACTTCCAGAAAGCGTTTGACTCGGTGCCCCACTGCAGACTCCTAACTAAGGTACGAGCATATGGGATTGGTTCCCAAGTATTTGAGTGGCTCAAAGACTTCTTAAGTAATAGAACCCAGTACGTTGTCCTCGATGGTGAGTGTTCATCGGAGGTGAGGGTATCATCTGGAGTGCCCCAGGGAAGTGTGGTAGATCCGCTGTTGTTTTCTATCTACATAAATGATCATTTGGATAGGGTGGACAGCAATGTGGGGCTGTTTGCTGATGATGCTCTGGTGTACGGGAAGGTGTCGTCTTTGAGTGACTGTAGGAGGATACAAGATGACTTGGACAGGATTTGTGATTGGTATAAAGAATGGCAGCTAACTATAAATATAGATAAATGAAAATTAATGCAGATGAATAGGAAAAAGAATCCCGTAATGTTTGAATACTCCTTTAGTAGTGTTGCACTTGACACTGTCACGTCGATTATATATTTGGGCGTAACATTGCAGAGCGATATGAAGTGGGACAAGCATGTAATGGCTGTTGTGGGGAAGGCGGATAGTCGTCTTCGGTTCATTGGTGGAATTTTGGGAAGATGTGGTTCATCTGAAAAGGAGACCGCTTATAAAATAGTAATATAACCTATTCTTGAGTACTGTTCGAGCGCTTGGGATCCCTATCAGGTCGGATTGAGGGAGGACATAGAAGCAATACAGAGGCGGGCTCCTAGATTTGTTACTCGTAGGTTTGATCATCACGCGAGTGTTACGGAATTGCTTCAGGAACTGGGGTGGGAGTCTCTGGAGGAAAGGAGGCGTTCTTTTCGTGAATCGCTACTGAGGAAATTTAGAGAACCAGCATTTGAGGCTGACTGCTTTAAAATTTTACTGCCGCCAACTTACATTTCGCGGAAAGACCACAAAGATAAGATAAGAGAGATTAGGGCTCGTACAGAGGCATATAGGCAGCCATTTTTCCCTCGTTCTGTTTCGGAGTGGAAGAGGGAGAGAAGATGCTAGTTGTGGTACGGGGTACCTTCCGCCACGCACCGTATGGTGGATTGCAGAGTATGTATGTAGATGTAGAAGTGTATACACAATCGAGTTTATGGGCTCAAAGTATTCAGTCATGCCGTTATTCTCTCTGTATCACCAGCAGGAGAGAAATATGGGTTTTGAGTTTCAGAAGAATGATGATGCACCCTTGGTGATGAAGATCACCTGCCATCTTCTGCAGCCTCCTAGCCACCTAGACATCATTGGCCATTATCCTGGTTGCTCCCTCTGGGGGTGACTGGGGCATTGTTGCTCAGCACCAGGCATCTGGTGTCGGCTACTGCACTCAAGAGCATGACATGGGGACCACAAGTAAGTGTGGGGACACGTATCTGTCAAGACTCCAGAGGACCTGGGAGGGCCATACTCGTTCTTCACTGATGGCAACATGCAAGACATTTACTGCTGGTGGGCTGCTTGGTAATTGTGGTAGCTGCTGCCCATGACCCAGGACAATGAGGATCACTAGCAGACAGGAGAGTCAGTGCATTCTGTGATCACCTACATGTGCCAGCACATAACATGGCCTTAAGGGCGGATGGAGTGCTGTGTAAGGCTGCTTGAATAAACACCTGTGAGTACTCCCATTGTTTGACTCTATGCCATGGCGTAAATCTACCTTCTCTGTCATGATTCTTCTCATGCATCCTAGTGCATAGTGGCCCAGAATTGGCCACGTCATTATGGTAGCATATGTTGTGGCCTGGTGAATCATGAAATCTAACTGCATGGTGTTTTCACCAACATCCAAACTATTCTACAGCACCACAAAATGGGAAATTTTGACCTTCATGCCCACAAGTAATGACAAAAAAAGGCATCTACAATAAAAAGTCAGTGACGCATCCACTCTGAAAACCATTGGTGTCATTCCTGAATTCATTCGTGCAATTAAACACTGTGTAATCCTCACAATTTTTCTTCACATAATCTGCGATTCATAAATATTACACTTATGACTAACAAATTCTATATGTGTGCATCAATAAATAAATCTAAAACAGAAAAAACGAAGCACCACAAACGGATTATCCGAATACAACGAAAATCGGTAGGTGTGATGTACATGTATACAGACAAACAAATGATTACATCTTTAGAAAAATTGAATGATTTATTCAAGAGAAATATCTTCACAAATTGAGTGAGTCAGTAATGTGTTGGTCCGCTCTGGCCATTATCCAAGCAGTTATTTGTCTTGACATTGATTGATAGTTTTGTTGGATATCCTCCTGAAGGATGTCATGCCAAATTCTGTTCAATTGGTGCATTAGGTCTTTAAAATCCCGAGCTGATTGTAGGGTCCTCCCATAATGCTCCAATCGATTTCAGCTAGGGGGAGATCCGGCCAAGAAAGAATTTGATAAGCACAAAGACAAGCAGTACAAACGCTCGTCGTATACAGGCGAGCATTATCTTACTAAAATGTAAGCCCAGGATGGCTTGCCATGAAGCACAACAAAATGTGGTACAGGATATCGTCACATAGCACTGTGCTGTAGGGATGCAGTGGATGACAACCAAAGAGCCTCTGCTACGAAAATAAATGGCACCCCAGACCATTACTCCTGGCTGTCATCCAATATGGTGGGTGACAGTCAGGCCGGTATCCCACTGCCATCCAGGACATC
The DNA here is from genome assembly GCF_021461395.2 of Schistocerca americana. Classification (NCBI taxonomy): domain Eukaryota; kingdom Metazoa; phylum Arthropoda; class Insecta; order Orthoptera; family Acrididae; genus Schistocerca; species Schistocerca americana. The sequence continues at coordinate 148,906,462 of NC_060129.1, read as the reverse complement.
CCCAGACACGTCTTCACTGGTCACTGGGGCTCAGTTCGAAGCAAGACTCATCACTGAAGATGATTCTAATGAAGTCAGTGGGATTCCAGGCTGAAGACGGGTCTGGAGATATCCCAGATAGCTATAGGATACCAACCTGACTGTCGCCCACCATACAGCGCGACAACCAGGAGTGATGGTCTGGGGATGTCATTTCATTTCATAATAGGACTCCTGTGGTTGTCATCCACAGCACCCTTATATCACAGCTGTACATCGACGATACTGTACACCCTGTTTACTTGTCCTTCATGGCGTTCCATCCTAGGGTTACATTTCAGCAGGATAATGCCCGCCTGCACATGGCAGCAGTTTCCATTGCTTGTCTTCCTGCATGCCAAACCCTATCTTGGGCAGCAAGGTCGCTGGATATCTTCCCAATCGAGATCATTTGGAGCATTATGGGCACAGCCTTCCAACCAGCTCAGGATTTTGACCTTCTGACGCACCATCTGGACAGAGTTTGGATAATATCTCTCAGGATGACATTCAACAACTCTGTCAATCTGTCAGTCATGGCCGAGCCTACTAACTGCTTGCCTAAGGGCCATAGGTGGAACAACACGTCACTGATTTGCTCTATTTGTGAAGCTCTTCCTCTTGAATAAATCATGCAATTTTTCTAAAACTGTAACCATTCGTTTGTCTCTACATGTACACCACATCTACCGATTTCCAACCCATTCAGACAACTCCTTCACGGCGCGTTGCTTCCTTTGACTTAGAGTGAATGTAATGTTTGATCTGTGTCCTTACAAGCCACTATACACTTCAAGTGCCAGACTCTTACCACCCCACTGGTGTCCACCCAGAGGTTCAAAATACCCTATGCCTGCAGTAGCCTCAGAGAGTCTAGTTATTTTTACAAGGTCTGTGTTTAAACTGCTACTATAAGCTCCACCATCAATTTCCAAAGCAATTTATGAGGAAATTATGTCATGATCCCAGTCAAACACAGCATGTACGATAATGCACAAACAGTACAGCTTTTTCCGGAATATACATAATTTTGGTTTCCATGAGAAAAAGAAGTGACATTTTTAAGGCACTTTCAAAATGTTTCTGCAGTTTCGTCACCTGACTACCTTCTAAACTGCAGTGAATCATTAAAAACTGCAAGTTCTCTCTTAGATATTACCTGGTAACAATAAACTTGTCGTTTTATTCAATATCAATCCCAATCACTGCAAAGCGTAATCTGAATTAGTACCAGGTAACGTAAAATAAAAAACTGCATTTGAATTGGTTTTTTCTCTTACAGGCATGTCATGTAATGCACTCAATCACTGTGCAAGAAAAAATTGACTTGAAGTTAGTGGGACTACTTTGTACTAATTTTGCAAGGTTCGCACTGACAAGTTCTTCTACAATCTTAGTTTTGTGCATCCCTATTTTTAAAAAAATACTTGGCTTTTCTACTGCATCTTAACACCATTCAAAATTCGTATGCACTTTTCAGATTCGTGTAACTTTTGGAAACTGGTGAACAGACAGCTTATAACTGTGCTATTTTGTGCCAGAAACATACACACCGTACAAAGTGAACTTTTAACTGAGTCTAATGGAAATGTTCTCTTTATGCCATCTACGTTACTCTTCAAATTTTAATGTTTGTCAGGTTGCCATAGATTCAATAAAATCTCATACTTTATTTACTGTTTTTTTATATATTTATTTATCTATCACATCTGATCCAATAAGGGACCAGGGTTTCACACATACAGTATGTCTTTTACTGTACATAACAGTTACCTAGCAAATAACACTAATTTTATATGATAAATAGTAATAAAATAGCGTATAAATTAAAAATTATTTGAATGTATGCAGAAGAAATGTGTACAAATAATTCTGATTGAGAACTAGTAAAGGTAATACTAGAATATACTACTTCTACCACTTGCTACTACTACTACTAATGATGATGATAGTGATAGCAGTAGATACAAAAAGTATTTGTAGGTATACAAAAGTAATATTATCTGGTATGGTAAGTTCTGAATTAGGTCAATTTAAGTAGGCTGCACCAACTAAGAGCACTGGGGAACGAGGCACATCTCATTGGAAAAGACGATGTAATGGCATAACAGGTGTGTACAGGGTCAGAGGTAAAAATTATTGTTGCTTCAGTAGAAATGTCATTAACTGTCTTTTGAAACTGTAGATGTTATTCAGTCCTCTGATAAATCAGGAAGTGGCTGAATGATGGAGTGGGACAGAAAGGATTTTGCTCTGATGGGATGGAGTGTTTCTGCATTGTTTTCAGACAAGGTTAAGGAGAAGAGAGATAAGAAGGACAGTGTACATTGACAAGGCAGTGGAGGAGACAGAGTGTATGGGAATCTCTTCATTTGTCTGCCTGCAGCCAGGTTAGCTGTATATATGATGGTCAAATATGATTGAAGACTCAAACATCACAGTTATATCAAACACAGAGGTAAATGCCTATTGGTTACACAAGTGCAGTTTTACAAACAGGGGTATTATATATACAAATAACGGTAAAAAACCAAAAGCCCCATTTTTTAGGAAATACAGGAGGTAATTATATACACGTAAAACGGCATTTTTATATATAAATAATCGAAAAACTCAATTTACACACTAATCCCACTCCATGAGCGCAAACTGACAGGTATAAATTTGATATGGAAACTAAAATCCGGGATCGGTGATCGAGCCGTGCCGCCAGTGCAACGGACATTAGCGACGAATGGTATTTGTCATTTATTGTAACGCTAGGAAGAATATATGTGTCCTGTCTCGAAAGTGCTTTAGCCGTTTTTTGCACCAAGCCTCTCCCTTGAGCATAGTGCGTGGGCGCGGCGGTAAAGCCGGTTCACTGCACGCGAGTGACCGTAAGCGGAGATACCACACGTTCCCGCTTCACTGGTGACCACGACGTGATCTGAGGCTAAAAAAAACACGTGGTGTCGAACGTTCGTCGGTACGAGAGACGTGGAACCGCGAGTAGGCTTGCGCGTATACGCCCGCGCCGAACAGTGCTCCGTAGTAAAAAAATTTTTAACTAACTCTTTTTTTTGTATTGTTTTTGTGCGCGTATGTTTTGATCGCGGCCTGCTTAGTGTTATTCTTTTTTCGTGTGTTTCCCTTGTCGCGTTATTTTCACTGTGTACTTTCCTCGGAGGATGCTAAGTTCACCGGACTTGGATACGATGTGACGTCATTATGACGTATACACGCTACATCGAAAACGATAGATACCGTATATCGACTATTCGACTTTTGTGAACTTTCGAGAGGTTGTGACTGGGTAGCGCTGTGCTCTGCGCCATTGGTTGAGATATGTTTTGCGTTCCTTGCGTTTAAATCGTGTATTGTACTGTGTTTGTGTCCTGTGCGTTGTTTTTCGTTTGCTCATCTCTAATTATGTGTTCAGCATTCGAGACACTAATGAGAGAAAAGCTGAAACAGTTCAGCATCGATGACGATGGGCAATTGCGTGGTTATTGTGAATCTCAAGCAGAAATTGATGTACTTCTGACCCAGCTGAAGTGCTTCGGTTATTCGTACTCGGTGAGAAGAAGCACTCAGCAGCCAAAATCTTTAGATGCGTCAAGACACTAACCTTTGGTTAAGATTACATTGAGAAATCCACTTCCCCTCGTATTTCATCTCCGGTCGACGATTTTTCTTCAATACTGCCTCATATTTTTCTTTTTAAGTTCGAAATTCAATCATTCTACACACCAGTCATTACTGGACACTAAGGTACCTGTCTCTGCGGTCCGAGTGTAAAATTACTTGGAATTATGGTTGATAAAAGACTATCTTGGTATGGACATATAAATTACTTAGCTAACAAACTTGCACGAGTTCTCTTTCAGCTATATAAATTAAGAAAAGAAAGTCAGCAAGAGTATGTTGCTACAATCTAATATGTACTGACAAGACCAATTGTATGAAACCATACTAAAATATTGATAATAAATAAAAATTATTTTCCGTGTAAGCGTTCAATACAACAATCACACAATCTAATCTGGTCGGGACATGAGAAGACTTCACTTTTTTACGAAACGTGTTGTCCATGGTGTTTTCAAGGCCACGGTCAGCAATATTCTATTAATATCCAGCTCTTTTACTTTTATTTTGGCGAAATACATATACGCTGCAACACTGAGCTGTTATCAGAATCGCACGTGTCAAAACAAACCACTAGCTGACGACAGTTTAGAATCTCGAACGTTCGTAAAAGTCGATACGTGTGTTAATCGACTAAAGTGTATATACGTCATAATGACGTCACATCATATCCAGGTTGGGTGAACTTAGCATCCTCCACTTTCCTCTCGTACGAGGATTCGACTCTGAACTAAGATGGCGACACTAGAGGAGTTGCAAAAGACCGTCGAAGAACTGCTCGCACGCAACACGAGGCTAGAGAGTGAGCTACAGGCACGGACTACACGCGCGGGCGCCGCGCAGACGCAGGCAGCTCAGGGCAATGCTCGGCCTGCAGATCCCCGCCACACCGACGCCTCCTACGACCGCTGGAACGCCGACAAGTGCTGGACGGGCACTGATCAGGCTGCCTCCCTTCTGGCCGCGCGAACCTGTAATGTGGTTCAGCCGAGTTGAGGCGGTATTTATGAGCAACCACGTGACCTGCGACCTGGCGAAATTTGGGCACGTAGTGAGCCAGCTGGACCAGAACTATGCGACCGAAGTGCGGGATATAATCACCGCCCCGCCGACACAGTCAAGCTACAGGGTGTTTCAAAAATGACCGGTATATTTGAAACGGCAATAAAAGCTAAACGAGCAGCGATAGAAATACACCGTTTGTTGCAATATGCTTGGGACAACAGTACATTTTCAGGCGGACAAACTTTCGAAATTACAGTAGTTACAATTTTCAACAACAGATGGCACTGCAAGTGATGTGAAAGATATAGAAGACAACGCAGTCTGTGGGTGCGCCATTCTGTACGTCGTCTTTCTGCTGTAAGCGTGTGCTGTTCACAACGTGCAAGTGTGCTGTAGACTACATGGTTTATTCCTTAGAACAGAGGATTTTCTGGTGTTGGAATTCCACCGCCTAGAACACAGTGTTGTTGCAACAAGACGAAGTTTTCAACGGAGGTTTAATGTGACCAAAGGACCGAAAAGCGATACAATAAAGGATCTGTTTGAAAAATTTCAACGGACTGGGAACGTGACAGACGAACGTGCTGGAAAGGTAGGGCGACCGCGTACGGCAACCACAGAGGGCAACGCGCAGCTAGTGCAGCAGGTGATCCGACAGCGGCCTCGCGTTTCCGTTCGCCGTGTTGCAGCTGCGGTCCAAATGACGCCAACGTCCACGTATCGTCTCGTGCGCCAGAGTTTACACCTCTATCCATACAAAATTCATACGCGGCAACCCCTCAGCGCCGCTACCACTGCTGCACGAGAGACATTCGCTAACGATATAGTGCACAGGATTGATGACGGCGATATGCATGTGGGTAGCATTTGGTTTACTGACGAAGCTCATTTTTACCTGGACGGCTTCGTCAATAAACAGAACTGGCGCATATGGGGAGCCAAAAAGCCCCTTGTTGCAATCCCATCATCCCTGCATGCTCAAAAAGTACTGGTCTGGGCCGCCATTTCTTCCAAAGGAACCATTGGCCCATTTTTCAGATCCGAAACGATTACTGCATCACGCTATCTGGACATTCTTCGTGAATTTGTGGCGGTACAAACTGCCTTAGATGACACTGCTAACACCTCGTGGTTTATGCAAGATGGTGTCCGGCCACATCGCACGGCCGACGTCTTTAATTTCCTGAATGAATATTTCGATGATCGTGTGATCGCTTTGGGCTATCCGAAACATACAGGAGGCGGCGTGGATTGGCCTCCCTATTCGCCAGACATGAACCCCTGTGACTTCTTTCTGTGGGGACACTTGAAAGACCAGGTGTACCGCCAGAATCCAGAAACAATTGAACAGCTGAAGCAGTACATCTCATCTGCATGTTAAGCCATTCCGCCAGACACGTTGTCAAAGGTTTCGGGTAATTTCATTCAGAGACTACGCCATATTATTGCTACGCATGGTGGATATGAGGAAAATATCGTACTCTAGAGTTTCCCAGACCGCAGCGCCATCTGTTGTTGAAAATTGTAACTACTGTAATTTCGAAAGTTTGTCTGCCTGAAAATGTACTGTTGTCCCAAGCACATTGCAACAAACGGTGTATTTCTATCGCTGCTCGTTTAGTTTTTATTGCCGTTTCAAATATACCGGTCATTTTTGAAACACCCTGTACAAACGGCTCGAGGAAGAGCTGAGCCGGCGGATTTCGTCGTCCGAGGAACAGCGAGTGCACCGACTGCTGCGGCAAGAGGAATGCGGCGATCGGAGGCCCTCGCAGTTCCTGCGCCACTTGCGGAGCCTCGCGCAGTCCGATACGGTGCCAGATTCGCTGTTTTACACACTATCTGGGTGCGCAGCCTCCCAGCTCAGGTGCAGGCAGTGATAGCCGCGCAGACGGAGATGCAGCTGGACGCCGTCGCTAACTCGGCCGACAGGGTGCACGGCGCGCTGACGACGGCGCCTAGCACAGCGGCTGGAAGCGTAACAGACACATCATTGTGGTCCAAAACCACTCGGAAGTGACGTCGAAATGACGTATACGCAAACGCGCTGCACACTTCGACCGATCGGGATCGGTGGTCGAATCGAGTTAGGTGAGAGTTTTCGGACCACACTGGAGTGTACGTTAACACGTCGGTGCGTGTCTGCTGAATCGTCTTGAAACGAGTGTGATCCGCTGATATGTGACCGTAATGTGAAAGAAATGTGGCTGTTATCGCACGTACACTGTAGCGGAGAAATGGAAATGTATTTATAAATTACGTATAAGTAAATAAATCGTACGGATTCTCAGCTTATCGGATTTTACCTGTTTCTTGACCATGCTGTGGTTGATCTGCTTATTCCATCGAGGACCAAATAGGTAGCATAAAATGTTACACACCTAAATAGTAAATGCAGTATTTTCGTAACACATTCCATAAACAATCACCTATAACCGTTGAGAGAAGCTAAACATTGCCACTACTTACGAGAAATTTGCTGTCGAGTACACAGCTCATACTGGGGAAAAAACAAACTGTTAAGAATAGTGTCGTGCTAAGGCTATTAATTTTCATTTCCTGGGATACGTAAGATTCCAGTGCATTTATAATGAAATATTGGTTTACCAAGAGCTGTTACTTGTGTTAAAAAATAGATATGTTTTCTAAATTATGCCTCACAGGAAGTTAATGCCTTTCGCCGTCTTCTCAGTTAATTGTTAAAACATCTTTTCAGAAGAAGCATGGCTTTGTTGTACATTTAAGTGGTAGTTGTTTGGCTACACATAGTACAGCTAATCTTGTATATTAACAATAGTTTCTATGATCATACAAATGAATTTTGATCATGCAAAAGCGACTTTAAAGGATTATAAAAGAAATCTCCAAGGGCAACATAAAATTCTTTAAAAAACTACTTCCTGTGTTCATTATACCACAGTTAAATTAGTAAGAATACTTGTGTGTTGTGCCATGCAGTGTCCTCACACAAAAACTATATATGATTTAAGAAGAATGAGTAAATAACTTGACTGCATAAGAAACAAGGCAGTTTGCTATGGGGAGCATAGCTCAGTCAGCAAGAAAGAAGAGTAAATGACAGGCTGTGTTACAAAGAGTGTTGTCGTAAACCTTTCACATTATTCCCACTTTCCTGGCAATTTAACTATGCACACTTCACAGCTGAATGAAATATTTCATTTTGTATATGAATCCAGTTCATGTGGACTTTCTTCTCATATGGCTATGACTTCAGTTTTTGAAAATTTTACTAAAAATTTACAAACAGAACACCATGAAGCTTTCCATAAAGCATTCTTGTAATCATTCTTACTGTGAGAGTATATAAAAATTCGTTCTGCACCCTTCCAGTATCACAGTACCTCTACATTTTGCACCACGTAATGCAGAGTAACTGTAGATTTGATTCAGATGCTCAAATAATTGTTCAAATGATGAGAGATGTAAGGTATTTATTGTGCTACACAGAGTGAAAAACAAAGCAGACGCTTTTTCCGCTAACTCGATTCGACTACAGATCTCGATCAGTCGACAAGTGTGCCGCGCGTTTGCGTATACGTCATTTTGACGTCACTTCCGAGTTGTTTTGGGCCACAATGTAGGCTTCCCCACAGCGGCTGCGGCAGCTTACGACTCCGTCCCCCCACCTCCGTGGCGGCACGCGCCTCCCGCACCCGCATCGGATGCCGACCTGCACCAGCTAGTGCAAAACTTGACCGCACAGGTGGCAGCTCTCTCTCTACGCAAATCGACCGGTTGGCGCGCTCGCCGCAAGAGGGCAGCACGCGCCGCAGCGGCAGCAGACCGGCCGACAGGCGGCGCGGCTCGCGCGGCTAGCATTCGTCTCACGCTAGGTGAGGAGAGCCCTACGTCATAGCGACGTAGGCACGCGTCATCATGACTTTCACGAGTTGTCCTATCGAGTGTTGTGTGCATTCCGTGTATATGGACTGTTGTGTGCGTCTTGAATCTGCATTGTTATTTGTTTATGTGCTTTCATTGTCCTATGCCCGGTGTTGCTAGCGTGTACGTCGTTCTGAACATGGGCTCTAACGGAGATGAGAGAACTTTCGAGCAGATCCATGAAGATAGTCTGAAACATTTCACTATCTTTCTTAGTTGATTTACAACACGAAGGCAAAATTAAATGGAACTAGATGGTTAAATGTTTCTAGCAACAATCGGAATTATCTTCAGAACCATTTCAATTTCTCAGTTTAACGTTTCTGCCCACATGAATTATGTACAATTCATTGGATTTTATAAAAATACGAAACATTTTAATTTCTTCCTATTTCACGTTTTTATCCACATGATTTATTCAATATTAATCGGATTGAGAACATGAATAGACACTTTCTAAACTTTCGTTATGGTTATGATTCCTTCATTCAGATATTCGTTACGTTCACGAAACACACAATAACGTCCCACATTCTTTGGATTGCAGCTTAATAATTAATTACTTCACTTTTCTGTCCACACGATTTATGCACGATTCATCGGATTTGAAAAGAATAACAAGCTTTTTTTTATTTCGTTATGGCTCCTTCGCTCAGACATTAATTACGTTCATGAAATACACAATAACATCGCAAATTGTTGGGATTACATTTAACAATTCATTCAGCTGGGATGAGCATATCACACAACTCCTGCCACTTCGTTTGTACACATGCATTTACATTTAGCTTTGACGTTATCGGTCCAACTGCAAAGATTGATATACATACTCATTTAGTCGATTTAGGTTATTTACGTCACGATGACGTAGCGTTACGTCATTATGACGTAGGATTCTCCTCACCAAGCGTGAGATGAATGCTAACCAGCTCGCGCAGCCGGCAACGCAGCAACAGCAGCTCCAACGGTACCCCACAGACGTCAGAGTACGCACAAAGCGGCTACTGCTGGTACCACGCCCGCTTCAGCAACGAAGCAACCAAGTGCCGCGCTCCTTGCTCGCAGCCGGACCTAGGCATACCCGGCTGCAGTGTGATACTGAAGCGTCTGTTTGTTGCGGAACGGGGGGCAGGCGTGAGGTACCTCGTCCACACGGATTCGGACCTCTCGATATTCCCCTGTTCTATGTTACGAGACCGCAGGCGGGCCGAGACACTTTGCCTTACAGCGGCGAACAATTCCGCTATTAAAACTTACGGCCCACACAGCCGCTATATAGATCTAGGCCTACGTCGCACGTTCTCGTGGACTTTTACCGTGGCCGACGTCAATGAGCCGATCCTGGGCGCAGACTTTCTCGGCCACTACGGGCTGCTAGCCGACGTTACAAACGGCCAGCTCATCGACGCAACAACGAATTTAAAGATAGCGGGACTGCGCCGGCAGGCTGCATACTACAGTGTTAAACCCGCGAAGTGCCCCGGACCGTACACGGACATCCTTGAACAATTCCCCGACCTCACCTGCCCAGCCGGTGCACCGAGAGACATCAAACATTCGACGTTGCACCACATAATAACCACACCCGGACCCCCCACATCGTGTCGCCCACGTCGACTCACGCCTGACAGACTTGCAGCAGCAAACGCAGAGTTCGAGGCCATGCTGCGGCAAGGCATCGTGCGACCATCGAGCAGCCCGTGGTCATCGGCGTTGCATTTAGTGCCCAAAAAAGACAATTCGTGGCGCCCGTGTGGGGACTATCGCGCCCTTAATTCGCGAACGGTGCCGGACCGATACCCAGTCCCACACCTTCAAAGCCGGCCAGAGTGGCCGAGCGGTTCTAGGTGCTTCAGTCTGGAACCGCGCGACCGCTCCAGTCCCAGGTTCGAATCCTGCCTCAGGCATGGATGTGTGTGATGTCTTTAGGTTAGTTAGGTTTAAGTAGTTCTAAGTTCTAGGGGACTGATGACCTCAGAAGTTAAGCCCCGTAGTGCTCAGAGCCATTTGAACCACTTGAACACCTTCAAGACTTCAGCTACGCCTTGGCGGGCTGCGCGGTGTTCAGCAAGATAGATTGCGCAAAGGCGTACACCCAAATTCCGGTGGCGGCCGAAGACATTGAAAAAACAGCCATCGTAACGCCCTTTGGGCTTTTCGAAAGCCTGTTTATGACTTTCGGTCTTCGGAGTGCTGCCCAGACTTGGCAGCGGTTCCTGGACGGCGTCTTGCGAGGCTTGCCATTTTGTTTCGCGTACATCGACGACGTCCTGGTGTATTCCAAGTCGCCCGAACTCCACCGCCGCCACTTAACGACCGTCTTTCAGCGCCTGAGTGAAGCCGACATCGTTATTAACGCCGCTAAATGCGAGTTCGGTGTGACGGAAATCGAGTTCCTCGGCCATTTAATTACGCCCACCGGATCAACACAGCTACCGGAGAAAGTGAAAGCAATACTGAACATGCCGCGTCTGCAGACGCACAAGGAATTACGACGTTAACTCGGCATGTTGAACTTTTATCGTCGACACCTGCCCAACGCCGCAGCCGTGCAAGAGCTGCTGACTAAGGAGTTACAAGGTCCTACCTCAAAAGGAAAGACCCTCGTGAATTGGACAGACGCAATGGAGCAGAGCTTCACGGACTCAAAAAGGATTCTCGTGGAAGCGACGCTGCTCGCGCACCCAATACATGACGAGGACTTAGCTGTAGTCGTGGACGCCGGCCAGGCCGCCATCGGTGCGGCGTTACAACAGCGCATCGGCGGGAGTTGGCAGCCTCTCGATTTTTTCTCAAAAAAGCTTTCCGAATCGCAACATGCTTGGAGCGCTTATGACCGAGAGTTGCTTGTGGTGTACGCGGCGGTGAAATACTTCTGACCGTCCACAGACCGTCCCGACAATTCGTCATTTTCACCGACCACAAACCCATTACCCACGCGTTCGAGAACAAGCACACTAAGTGTTCACTGCGCCAACTCCAGCAGTTAGAGTACGTGTAGCAATTCACGACAGACATCCGACACATTTCGGGGATAGACAATATCGTCGCCGATTGTTTGTCCCGAGCGTGTGCCGTTATTTCACCCCCTGTGAACTTTGAGGATGTGGCCCAAGTACAGGAGAGTGATGAAGAACTGCAACGCTTCCATCACGACACTTCCAGCGGCCTGCAACTGGAGCTGGTGCCTGTCCCTGGCTCCGCACGGAAGATTTGGTGTGACATCTCAACCGGCACGAACCGACCGTTCCTCCCGGAGAAATTCCGGCGCAGTGCCTTCGACTGTGCCCACGGACTGTCACACCCCGGCACCAACACCTCTGCGACGCTCGTGGCTGCGCGTTTCGTCTGGCCCGGGCTCCGGAAGGACTGTCGCGAATGGGCGCGCACCTGCACCGCATGTCAGCGCGCCAAAGTCGGGAGGCACACCCACGCACCCGTGGGCACCTTCCCGGACGCGACACGCCGATTTGCGGACGTTCACGTGGACCTCGTCGGCCCGCTTCCTCTCTCACAAGGCAAGTGGTACCTCCTAACTATGGTGGACCGCTTCACTCGCTGGCCGGAAGCAACGCCCGTCGCGGACATCACAGCCGAGACCGTCGCCACCGCATTCGTCGACACCTGGGTGGCACGCTTAGGATGCCCGAGTCACGTGACAACTGACCGCGGCCGCCAGTTTGCTTGCGCGTTGTTTACGCACGTCGCCAGACTGTGTGGCACCCGGTTACACAGCACAACCAGCTACCATCCGGCGTCGGATGGCATGGTCGAACGGTTCCACAGGACTCTGAAAGCCACTCTAACCTGCCACAACACCTCATGACCAGAGGCGTTCCCACTGGTGCTGCTCGGCCTGCGAGAAACGCCGAAGGAGGAAATCGGCGCGTCACCTGCCGACCTCGTTTACGGGCAATCTCTGACAATCCCAGGCGATTTTGTCGAAGATGTAAGACTCCCACGCGACGCCGTGGCACCCACTCTGGCAGAACGTCTGCGCACTCACACGACCGGCCTCCGAGCACACGCACCGACGCGGCACGGCACCGGGAACATATTCGTCCACGTCGACCTGCAGCGCTGCACGCACGTCATGTTGCGTACCGACGCAGTACAGCCACCTCTCCGACCGCCCTACAGTGGACCGCACCGGGTGATCGCCCGAGGAGACAAAACGCTGGTCATCGAGTGCAACGGGAAGCCATCGACAGCGTCAGTCGACCGTGTCAAACCAGCCTACGTCTTGCCCACTCCATCGGCCACGCATTTCTTCGACCCGGCAGAAGATCTGATCGCGGACGACACTCCCTCTGCCAGCGGTCAGACGGGACCCGCACCTGTAGCCGCCGGTGGCGCACAGCTGCAGGCTGCTGTCGTCGCGCCGCCACGTGCGCCTCCCACCACCGCGCCCAGGCAGCTGGCATGGCCGCCCAATCCGCGCCCACCACAGGCGCACCGGTCGCCCCCACCGCAGCCGCCAGCGGACTACGTCACGCGCGCCGGCCGCCGCGCCCGATTCAAACGGCCGTGCACGTGTAGTGAACCGGCTTTATCGCCGTGCCCACGCACTATGCTCGAGGAAGAAGCTTGGTGACAAAAAACGACTAAAGCTGTTTTGGGACAGGACACATTTATTCTTCCTAGCGTTACAATAAATGACAAATACCATTCGTCGCTAATGTCCGTTGCACTGGCGGCACGGCTCGATCACCGATCCCGGAGGGTATACACTCCAGTGATGAGCCGCGGCGCGACTGCGTGGGCCGAGCGAGACAAAAGGCCGCGTCACTGAGTGTTCTGCTCCTGGGGCGACCGGAGGCGCCGTAACGTCCGCGAAGGAGCGAAAGACACTTTAAAAGTACGGTGGACACTGCGGAACGGCGACTGCGTTTACGACCTCGCGTACGCATTTACGGCGGAGTCACGTTGACTCGACGCACGTGGTACGCGGCGGGAGGACTGAGAGACGCGTGTCGCGTCGCGTCGACTAGCTCGCACTGTCTGCCTGCTTTTGTCCCCGTGCGGTCCGGTGTGCCACGCACCGTTGCCAAAATTCGGCGTAACGGAACAGCTGCCCCTACTTGTGTCGACAGTGCCGTAGTTCAGCCCTTCGTGCGTTGGACAGTGCTGCCACCACAAGTTCTCTTAAAAACCACGAAAGCATCATATGCCCTTAGGTAACTATTTGGTGGGGCCAGATTCCACATTTCTTGACCAAAAATTTCTTTTATTTTATTTTTGTGTCGATGTTCTGTAAATTAACATGTGCAAATAAAGAAGAGTCAACTAACTGCTTATTTTTCCATTTTGTCTGGAAAACAACAAAAATGAAATAAGATATATGAAATTCTGCAAAGTTATAGAGATTAATAATATCTAACTCTAAATTTCTCTGTGGTTTGTATTTCAAAGAATGATACGCGAATTTTCTTATTGTTTGGTCTTCCTTGTTCTAGTTCAAGCGAATATTCTGTTCAACTTTGACCATAGGTTTCCATCGATTTCAACTCCAGCATCTTCTGAAGTTGGACTTCCAGTTACATTTAAATCTCCTTAAAAATTGCCAAATAATTCCAATGGATAAAATATTTCATTTTTCTTACTATTTATCTTTTCATTGTTAAGAACATAGTCTTCCATGGTTGACTCATTGGCTAAAGTTGAAGTCACTCAAATAAGGGAAAATGAGGAAATATATGGATATTCTATTTTAGACAAAATACTGTTTCCTTTCTTTATGACGATAAAATCGAAGTCTCGCCATATAATTATTAATTGATTTTTTATTGGATTTTCCATCGTAAGTTGGATAATTTGACATGGATCCATCAGGATCAGCTATAACAATTCTAAAATTCATAAATAACTGTGCATGATTAGGATGTACCCAACCACATCCTATATTTATATTAATCTCCATGTTCTTATTGGGGAGATTTAAATTATTTTTAGTCTTCTCATGAATGAGTAAAACTGATAACACTCCACTCTATTTGTGATTTATTAAGGATAAAGTTTATTAAGACATTTCTAAAATATTTGTTACAGTAGGACCATTAAAGTAAATTAAATTATTATTTTCATCAGCTACAGTTATGCCTAAATCTTGAATGGGATCAAAAACTGGAATATTTACAGGATAATGTGGTTCATGAATTACTGGTCCACAAATTGAGCACAAGGATTCAATGAAGAAATAATGTTAGTTTCTCAATCATAATTATCAGTATGTTTAAGAAACATTCCATTAGCCAAATTAAAATTTATATTTATTAATTTGAAGGACATCAATTGAAACAGTCTCTTCATTACTTTCAACAATTTGATTACTAAATCCTAATACACTTCCAATACTATCTTCTTTATTCATGTATAATTTTACATCAATATTAGTAGTCACTGTTTAAAATTTCATCTACTTTAATGTCTATATTAGGCTTGTTCGAATGAACAGATTTTTAGTTTTTTAAACTATACTGATGAACAGGAATTTCTATCGTTTCTTCTTCAGTATATAATGTATTATTTTTTATGTAACATTTGGAGCTAAAAAGTTGTATAAAAACCAAGTAATGCAACATTACTTTAGCTGTCTCACATAGGTACAATCAATCGTTTTTTGAGAACAGATGATTTATCACTTAACTGAAATAATTAAGTCATTTACAATTACAAAATTTATTAAATATATAAAACCTGATTTAGAACCAAAAATAAGTATTCCAAAGACGAAATCAAAAAATAAACATGGTAAGCTTTTCCCTAATTCTGTTTGATGTGCTATTTATTATAGGAACAAGTTGATGTGGAAGAACGACTTTAATAATTGACAATTATATTCCAGCTCCAGATGGTTCAACTGGAATAAAATTAATCTTTTGTATGTTTATTCAAAAAAATTAGATCTATTTATAAAATGGTGTTAAAAAATTAGATGACAAGCATAATGAAAAAATAGCTACTTTTATTGAAAATAACGATGGAGTTAGACCGCTAAATCAATGCCAAAAAATCTAGTTGTAGTTTTCAATGACTTATTTCTTGAAAATTAAGATGTAGCTACAGAATACTTTACTAGCGCCAAAGATAAAGGTAGATTGTTTTATTTAGCTCAAACTTATTCAAAAAGGCCAAAACTGTTAGTCAGAGATAATCTAAATTTTTAAATACTTCATCCAAGATGACGGTAATTTAAATCATATTTATCATGAGTTTTTGGAAGTGATTTAAAGTTTGATGGTTGTAATGGAATGGATATTAAATGTTGGAATAAAGATGAATTTGGTTTTATTACAATACATATGAGAAAAAATCGAATAAAGGTAAGTTTAGATGTAAAACAAAAATATTCCTAAAACAATTTTGTTAATGCTTTATCTTCTGCAGTAAATGCAGTAAATGATCCAGTCATTGTTTAGAAAACTAGACGAAACAGAAAAGTAAAAAAACAATTAACAGAAGAATGTAAAAAATGGAAAAAGACAACTAAGAACAGAATATGAAATGTATAAAAAATCTATCTCCTATCGATGCAATCAAGCAAGTAAAACAAGGATTTGAAGGATTAAGTGATAATGTGTTAACCGTTATTGAAGAAAATAGATAAATCGAAAAATAAATGGTTCCATATAATCAACATAATTTAGAAGAATTTAATGACATAACAGCAAGTAAGCATTCTGACGGGGATTATCCATTAAGCGAATCAGAAGTACGAGATTTATTGCATAAATATGGAGAAGGTGCTAAAAACAGAGAGAAACATCCCACTAAAAAAATAAATAGGAGTAAAGGAATGCTAGAATAGTGAATATGAAGTTTTAGGATTAAAAACATGTTAGTAGTTTTAAATGCATTGGTAGATTACAAGAAAAATTTGAAAGATTAAAATTAACAGATGAAGACACAGATGGATCAATCAATCTTTTAACTATAAAACAGATTGCTGTGGAAGATATTAATAAACCATTTATAGGTTCTAAATTAGAAAATTAGGCAGATATATTGATACATTCAGGAGCATTATATTCTGATAATACTGCAAATGAAATTAAGTCAAGTGAGGTAATAAATATTAAAATTTCAGAAAGGGAATTTTCGAGCTTTATCTTTAAAATATTGCCGGTAAATTGAGATTCAAGTACAGAATAAAAAACAGTTGAACGATTAATTAAAAATACAGAGAAAAACCAAACAAACAAGTTTGAATGGATGGTGTCCATCAATTAATGATAGATTACCTGTAATTAATGGAGAAGGATTAGATGTGAAAAAAGTATGATAATGAAAAACTAGGAATAATTTAAGCGATAACAAATAAATTTAGTGATTTTATTATTAAAAATCTAAGAAGAATTCCACTTTTAATTAGATTTTGAATGATCTTCCTCACACATTTTGGAAAAGTGAAAAATATGGAAAACGCTTAGTAAACAATTTGATTAACAAATTACCATTTGAAATGCATCTACTAAGCTATATGTACTGTGGTCTTGGACCCAAAGAGATGAAAGATTAGGTAGAGACAATCCAGGAATAAATGAATTAGATGAAACTTCCAAAGAATATGACATCGCCCATCACAACTGTAAATATTTAGAAAAAAAGACATGATGCCGATAAAGAACTTCATTTAAATGCAAAAGAAAAAATACACACTTCCAGCGCCTCATTAGGTCAAAAATTAGTTGCAACTGCATTTAAAGGGATAATGTATGAAAAAGTAATATTAGGTGTGAGCTTAGGTGTGGTTGAAAATGGTTGGCGAGTATAAAAAATGTTGATCCTCATAAATTTTTATCTATATAGATGAATAAATTGAGCATTGATTATACTTTGCTGTCTAATGGCAAAACTAAACCGAAATCAGTTAAAGTTAAACTAAATAGTGAACAACTATATAGTATTGATCAATTTTTAACTGATCCTCAAAAAAGATACACTAAAAAGCTGGTAGAAATTTACTTATTACATTAGGTATTCCAGTTGTGAAAAATATTATCAAATAACTAAAAAAAAAGAAAAAGCTCTGGAGAAACGAAACATGAAGTTGGATTATTACCATTACTGCTTGCTGCATTACTGTATTTAGCTGCAGCTGGCTCAATAGGTGGAGGAACTGCTGCTATAGCAAACGCAGTAATAAATGATAAGAAAGTTGAGAAACAATTGGAAGAACAAAAACATAATTTAACAATGAAAAAGAAAGGGACAGGAGTAAAAAAATTGCAAAAAATGTCCCATATGTGATCATAATAATTTAAGTAATTTCGATATAGAAGAATAAGTTAAACAGTTAAAAATTAATCATTTTGGTGGTGTATTCATGACTGATGAATTACCAAGTTATCCTAGAGAATATGAAATTGGAATAGTTAATTTAGATACATCTGATCATGTTGGTATTCAACAGACCTTTTATTAGAAGAATAAAGGAATAAAATTTGTTTTTGATTCGTTTGGTGGTAATGTACCAAAACAATTAGTTAACTATTTGGAAAAAAGTGATCTACACAATATTAAAAGAAAACAAAATGTTAATGATGTAAAATGTGGTCATTTCTGTATATTTGTGATAAAACTATTAACAGACAATTATAAGTGTAATGATATTTTGGCTTTAATAAATGGACATTTTTGGAAAGAAGTTACATCCTAAAGACAGTCGTGAATTTTAAAGCAATCAATGATTTTCAAACAAATATAGATATGAAAATTATGGAACAATTAGCATCAGAACGACAAAAAATTAAAATCATCATTAGAGCTGTTACAAATCAAATTTAGAGATATTCAATAAGTAGACACAAAAATACATAATGATCAAACATCTTCACAAAGAATTACACATCATTTTTAAAGTAACTATAGGTTATGTTACTTTTAAAGGTAGAATAATTATGAATATAAGTGATACAAATGTTGTAACAGGTGTCGTGAACTAACAATATTTACAGGATGAGTTATAGAATCTTGTTGAAAAAACAGGATACACAAGTATTGTAATACACCTGAATAATTATATCAGTTAAACAGATTTTTATAAAAATATGAATCAACTTAATAAAACTGATCTATCAAATTACTTTACTAAGATGGAGACAAAGCTTTTTCAGACTATTTCCCAGAATCTCTATACATATATGAGTTAAGTAATGTTAAACACAAAGAAAATGATAAACAAATAACTCAATTTATATTTATACTGTAGGCGAACAAAGAATGCACAGATATGAAACTCCCTGGCAGATTAAAACTGTGTGCCCGACCGAGACTCGAACTTGGGACCTTTGTCTTTCGTGGGCAAGTGCTCTACCATCAGAACTACCGAAGCACGACTCACGCCCTGTCCTCACAGCTTTACTTCTGGCAGTATCTCTTCTCCTACCTTCCAAACTTTACAGAAGCTCTCCTGCGAACCTTGCAGAACTAGCACTCCTGAAAGAAAGGATACTGTGGGGACATGGCTTAGCCACAGACTAGGGGATGTTTCCAGAATGAGATTTTCACTCTGCAGCGGAGTATGCGCTGATATGAAAATCCTTTCTTTCAGGAGTGCTAGCTCTGCAAGGTTCGCAGGAGAGCTTCTGTAAAGTTTGGAAGGTAGAAGACGAGATACTGGCAGAAGTAAAGCTGTGAGGACAAGGCGTGTGTCGTGCTTAGGTGGCTCAGATGGTAGAGCACTTGCCCGCGAAAGGCAAAGGTCCCGAGTTCGAGTCTCGGTCGGGCACACAGTTTTAATCTGCCAGGGAGTTTCGTATCAGCGCACACTCTGCTGCAGAGTGAAAACCTCATTCTGGAAACATCCCCTAGGCTGTGGCTAAGCCATGTCTCCACAGTATCCATTCTTTCAGGAGTGCTAGTTCTGCAAGGTTCGCAGGAGAGCTTCTGTATAGTTTGGAAGGTAGGAGACGAGAGACTGGCAGAAGTAAAGCTGTGAGGAACGGGCATGAGTCGTGCTTCGGTATCTCAGGTGGTAGAGCACTTGCCCGCGAAAGGCAAAGGTCCCGAGTTCGAGTCTCGGTCGGGCACACAGAGAATTATTGTTGTTGGTAAGAATATTAACAAAGATCTGAAATTTGATGATTCTGATATCACTGTAAGTGTATCTGATAAGCTATATGAAATAGATAAAAGTAACCAATCAACAGTGGTGTTTAAGTGAAATTTTCTTATTGTAAAATTAACAAACAGTTATAACTGTTTCTGCAGATGTAAAATTAATAATATTTACTGAAAGAATTTAAATCTTCTACCATTTGAAGTGTAAAAATTCTCTAAAACACATGATCCTCACAGAGTCACCACTAAAAATGTGAAACAGGGTTGAAGATATTTGTACAGTATATAACAGCAAAATGAGTAAATTCCTTAAAAATTTTTGTAGGCGAAAGGGAGAATGAATCGATCACTCATGAAAAAATTATCGATGAACTACAAAAGCCTATGTGAAAACAATTTAAATGAAGAAATGTAATTCATCGTGGTATTGATAGTTTATGGCAATTTGATATAGGCGAAATGGATTCAAGTAATTTGGAAGGTGTTTCAGAAATAAATGAAGGATATACATTTTTGTTAAGTATTATTTTCTAAATATGCTTGGTATATTCCAATTAAAGATAAACACTTTTAAGATTATAATGGAGTCTTTTGAAAAAATATTTTCTCAGACATCAACAAAAAATTTACAAACAGATAACAGGAATGAAATCTATAATAGGAAAATATGAGGAACAATTTGTTCTTATTAGTAACTATAAATGGATAGAAATGGTCTCCAAATTAGTTAATGAATGTGGTAACACAAAACATTCAACAGTAAAAATGAATCCGATAGAAGTTATTGAAGAGTATTATGAGCTGACTGTTGTTGCAGCTAATGAAAAGTCGAAATTTGAAAGAGGTGATAAAGTTAGAATCAGTAAACTTAAAGGAATATTTGAAAAAGGATACATTGCTATTTGGTCAACAAACCTTTTTCAAATTCAATCTGTTATTAATTCTAAATAAATCATATAGCAATTAAGAGAATTAAATGATGAAGATCCTAAAGGAAATTTTTATCAACAAGAATTGATGGAAACGAAATATAGAGATTTCTATCTTGTTGAAAAAGTTTTGTAAAAGGATGTCATAAAGTATATGTTAAATGGTTGGGATCTGATAATTCATACAATGGTTGGGTAAACAAAAATGATACTATCTAATAAAAATCTTTATTCATAAATGGAGGTCCTTAAATATCATAGTAAGATATATAAAATTATATTGTTCAGTCTGTCAAGAATTAACATTAGAGTTTCTAATCGACAAATTGTTTGTTTGGCCTACTTTAAAATTATTAAATAAAAATATATTTTTCAGGAGACCTTTAAATATAACCATTTTTAGTTTTTTGTTTAACCTTGTCAGTAAAGATTATCATATTCATATTGAATTGCTCATGTTTTAATTTTTATTTGTAATTCTTTCCTTACAGTTTTTGATTGACAATTGATTTCTAAAGTATATAGCTAGCTGTTCTTTATCTTTATATTTTCCCATATAGTCATTTGTAGTTTGTATTCATCATATTGTCTAATGAAGATAAAACTTCACTAGCTACCCATTTTATAACTTCTGGGCCTCTTCTTTCTTAGAAGATAAAATAAAAATGTAAACAAAATTAATTTATAAATAATTGATATCCTTTTAAGTCTGGCAAATCACTGGTGCTGGAAATATCTTCATATTTTATTGTATCATTAGCATCTATGTGTTTACAGACTGCATCATTAATCTATTTAGTGAAAATACTTTCAATGCGTTCTGCAATTGTAGCAGTTAAACGTATTCTACAAAATAAAATATCACTCATTTGTAATATAGTTTCAAAATAATGAGATTTTGATGTACAAAGTATTTCTTGAGTAGTAAACCCATAATGATCCTGAGTCGGCTGTTCTGTTAAATATAATACATTACTAGGTCGACTCACAAAATGGTTATTAGTCAGTATTCGTAATTTTCCTTCATCTTCAGTGTTAATAATAACATATAAATAACAATTTGTACACAATACATTGCATAGAACAGGTTTACACATATGGTCATAATGTCTAAGACAGTAATTGTGTGGTTGGTTCAGTGATATTAATTTATAATTTACATTCATAATTTTAATTCTATATCGTAATTTATGCATTTTATCAAATCGTGTACAAGTGATGGCACTCCAATTAAAATGTCTTTCAAATTCTTTGTTTCTAGTAAATAATTTATAATTGGTATTTGGTACAGATTTCATTACAGTGTTGTCATATAAACAGCTTGGCCATCTCAAACCTTCTAATACTATTGTTTGTCCATCATACTGCAAGTCTCTTTTAGATGCAGGTACTTTTTCGTCAATACATACGGCTCAGTCTGCACAACGACGATTATATATTTCACTGTTCAGCGCAATGACTATAGCATTTGTTCATCAGGTAATGACTGCAATCGTTGTTCATTTCAACTGTCCCTTATACACCTACTCGCAACTAATCTCTTTATTTCAGCAATGTCTTTCCCTTTAAACAAGGTTTCATTATATTTATCAACAATAACACACACTTGCTTGTTGTGGCATGCAATCTTGTTGTTCTGACTTAATTTAAAAACATTCATTTCAGCATTACACTTTTTTGCAATAGCTGCAATTTATTACAAATAATTTTTATTAATTCATAAATATTATAAATATAAGTGGCTGCAATAATAATGAAGAAACTTGCACTTTAATTCTTTCTAAGTGTTATCCTAATGAAGATATATCTGTATTTAATAGTCAAGTAACTTAAAAAATTTGAATTCTTTAAATTATCTAAAAGGTAATGAAACCTGTATTGTTTATGAATACTATAAGAAACAATTTAGTGTCTAAAGTAAGGATGTGGATTATAGGTTTATTGATTTAATTAGGTCTCCTTTCATTGATTTAAATATTTCAGAGTCCGCCATCCCAGACCTTGCAGTTCCATAATGAATTTATAGATAAAATTTTGTAAAATATTCCTTCCAAAACTATTTTCATATTTTTTACAAATTGAATACAATTTTTTCTATATAAATGGCGAGTCAAAATATTCTAAAAGTCAATTAATTCAAAGAAAGAGCTGAAGAGCTAGGAGTTAATGGTTTGTCTACATTAGAAATCGAAAAAATTATTCTATTGATTAATTATGCTTTCGAAAATTTACGTTTTAAGGAATAATATAAATTGTATTGAACAACAACTTAAACATATAGTAACAATATCATTGATTATATTAAAAATGAAAATCCATCCAATGTATTTCAATGGGATTAAGTATCAAATTATTACAAATTACAAGAAAACTTTTTGACAGAAGATCAACATAAATTCAATTGTCAAAATGCATTACAAATTATCAGAAGATTTTAATAGCGAATTTCAAGGTGAATCAAAATTAACTTCTACATCAAGTGAAAAAAAGATCTTATAAGCGAATTTCAAGATAAATTAGATGGGGAAATTGAGTCATATCAAAAAGAAGTGTCAGAAAAATACATAAGAGAATTTCCAGTTAAATTGGATTGGATAATATATCAGATTTTCAGAGTTTACCTGAAGGTCTTATGATAGAATTTATGGATAAATTAGATTGAGACATTATATCACATCATTAAAAATTGTCTGAATATTTTATGACAGAATTTCAAGAAAAATCATAACGGAAAAGTTATATCATGTCACCAAAAATCTCCAAAGATTTTGTGAGGGGATTCGAAGATAAAGGAGACTAGAATAATGTATCAACAAGACAATTACCTGAAGATTTTATAATAGAATCTCAAGATAAAGTTGTTTGGGATTTTTTTATCTGAATCATTCTTACAAATCAATAAAAAATCCTTATGACATAATGGATCAGTCTGAAGATAGTGAATTTTCTTTAAGTTTAACTGTGGAAGGTTATCAGTCTATAAAAACTAAATATATTCGTGTGTTGCAGAAATAGTGTGTTGATAAATGTTGATGGGAAAAAATTCAAGTCTATTTTGTAGAAAAGTTATTAAAAAGAACGAAATTAATTTTGACATAGCAAGAGCTAAAGCTGTCTTTAGACTGCAGACAGCTAAAGCAGTATTCCGTTTCTCTCTGAATCAAGTTAATTCGTTCATAAATCAACTGTTATTGACTGTAACTATTAAAACAAGCCTGTCAACAAATAATTGTTATTGTTTCTTTCATTTGTTGATACAAATTTATTGAATTAGGATTATAATTAAGTTTTAAAATTTCTTCAAAATTTCGATGTTTACCTTCCATTATGTACAATTGCCTTTGTAAATTTTATTAATTAAATTTTAAATGTAATAAATGGGTTGTTGTGGTTTGATTGATTCATGCATTGTTAAAATTTTTGTTTTGTTGTTGTATGCATTGTCACTAACATTCATTATAATTATAATTCATATCTTTAATTAAATTAATTATAATGAAGTAATATGAGTAAATGGTACTGGTATATTGTTAGCAAAAGTAAATGGCTTCATAAGACTGCTCAATTGGTTGAGCATAAAAATTAAATCCTTTTTCTATATCTTCTAGTTTTTCTTGTATGGAAAGCATTTTTGATCTAGTTAGCAAACAATATGCTAAATGGAAGGTAGTTCACCATAATCCTGTGGCCTTGATCGATATCTTCTCGAATTTTGCATTAGCAATTCAAACAATGTTATTTATTTATTAAATAGTACTTTTAATTAAAATAATAAAAATTTACCTAAATAAATGAAACTTCCAAACTGTAAAAATGTTGTGAAGTGGATAAATCAACTGATAATTTTTATTCACACAAGTGTACAAAGGACAGGCATACACATATTTGTAAGGAATGTGATAAAATTCTGAAAAGAAATATATGTCAGAATAAGTAATTTCTTCTTGAAGAGATTATATCTAACTATAAGAAACTTTCAAGTGTCAAACATTCCAAAAATATTATTATCGATGAAAAATATGAAGAACCACAAAGAAGTTAAAAATTCTACTTGTTTTTACTTTAACACTACATCTAGGAACAAGCTCTCTAATGTTTTGACAACAAGAAGATAATAATAAAAGAACAATGGTGTGCAAATGTGGCTAAGAAATAATTAACAGCTATCTAAAAAAAATCATTTGGCAGCCAAAGATAACAAATCAACTCAAGATTAAATTTAATTTGGCTAATCCCGTTTTTCACAAATTTAATGTTTCTTTATACTACATAAAAGGAGTGATTTATGGACATATGTGATTATTACAAACGGAATAATTTGAGAGGATATATCAGGCTAAGGGAAGCTGTTTTAATCACCTTTATTAATGAAAATCACATACCTAAAGCAGGCTCTGCCATTAATGGCAATCTTTGGCAACAGCTGCGGTTTCATGAAATTGGAAATAATGATGAAATTTTTGGAAATGAAGAATCTAAATCACTGAAATATTTCCATTTTATAATAATGAATTTAAGAAGTAGAGACAAAACAACAATTAGAGATCTAGTTGATACAGCATTTAAAAGCAGATTGCAAAGTATAAATTCTAAAAATAATATAATCTCAGCTGAGCCTAATCATTTCTTAAATGTGGAAATACCAAAAATTATGAAAATAGTTAGAGAAAATTTAAAATTATTTAATATTTTAAAAATAAATTTTAATTTGTCTTGTAATGACAGACTGCAGACAAATGATAAACTTTAGCAACCTGAACAACAAAAACAAAGCAGTACTAGCATTATCAACAAGGATTTGCTTAAAAAATTGAATTACCAGAAAACATAAAAGAAAAATAAACTTGTCTTAATGTACAAATAACGATCAAAAGTGCTTTCTGTCGTGTACGAAATCTGCATTATATCCTGTAAATAAATATTCGCAAATGGTTACAAAATATAAA
Source organism: Schistocerca americana (assembly GCF_021461395.2). NCBI lineage: Eukaryota > Metazoa > Arthropoda > Insecta > Orthoptera > Acrididae > Schistocerca > Schistocerca americana. Next base: position 148,880,973 of record NC_060129.1, on the reverse strand, counting down.
AAAGTCAGTCCTGATCTTGATCAAAACTAAAAAATTTTGTATTTCCTGTGGTGTTTCACAACATTCAAAAAACTGAGATTAGAAATAATTCATTTGATGGAAAATATCGAGTGTTTTCATTCAAAATTACAAAAAGTAAGAAAGAAGAACAGGTAAATTTATTATATTTTAAAATCAATGGAAAGTGGGAAACTCATATTATTGTTGGATTAAAGATTTATCTCAACTCGTTTCGGCCCATATCTCAAAACATAAAGAACAAAATTTATTTGGAATATGTGCTTACCCCATTTCAGCAGTGAAAAATCCAATAGATGGAAACAAACCAAACTGCTTAGTTAACAAACTAATACATGTATAATTACCTTAGAAAGGATCATTTGTAATCGGAACACACTGAAAGTTCCAGTTGTTATCTAGGCAGATTATGAGAGTATATTAAAAAAGGTGATCAACTGTCAACGAAATCAAATAAACAAACTGAAGATTTCAATGAAGACACGAAATCGATGATTGATCACTTTGATACAAGTGACTATCGATCAGATAATATATGCAATATTCCACAACTCAACGAAAAAGTGTAGGAAAACTGAGAGATGAATGTAATGGAAGAATAATATAAGAATTTTTACAACTGAAAGCAAAAGTGTAAGCATATAAAGTTGATGATAAAGAGAAAAAAATCTAAGGGATTCTAGAAATGTGTTGTTAAAAATAAAACAAGTTTAGAAGACTATAAAAACTGTTTATTCAGCAGCAGAGAACAATACAAAATGATGAATTTGTCTGGAGCCAGACTAGAAATCTGTACGGTTAAGGTAAACATTCAGCACTGAGTCCTTATGATTATAAAAATATGTTCTGGAAAATAGGATAGATACATTATCATATTGAAATTCTTCATTATTATCATCTTCTGTATAGTTTCCATATTCCTAATCATTATCTTCTTTAAAAAAGAAACCCCTTAATTCAGGTTTATTATATCTCATTTCTGCTACATATTCAACAATATAAAGTGGTGTAGAATTTTTGTTATTGTTTTCTGAGTCAATTTATAACATAAAATTAATAGTAAAACTATGAATAAAAATTTGTCTTCATAAATGTAGACTTTACTGAAGAAGCTAATAATAGAAAATTAATATACAGTGCCTTATGGAAACTGGAGTTGTTCTATCACTTCTAATATAAAATAAAAATCCTTAGTATATTGAAAATGGTATATTTATAAATGGTATAAATTTATTAGTAGATTTTTATTGTAATCTCTATCATCTAAATCTGTAGCTATTGAGTGAGAAACTTTTAAAAATAAAGAATAAACTTTAATACAATTTTGTAATATTTTTTATTGATAAATTATAATTTGCTATGTTTTACAGTCATAAAAAGAGAGAATCTGAAATTTCTATTTCTTCTCATATCTCTGTATAACATCCCTTAAAACTATCAAATCTAATTTTGTATTATCCTCCAAAAATTTGCTTCAATATACTGTATCAATACTGTTAGCATAGTCCTGACTTCTCAAATGTTCTATAATTAAAGGCGATTTAAAATATTTTTCTACAAATATTACATTAAACTTGTCTCTCTCCTGAATGATTTTTTCTCTCAACAAAAATGTCAAATTACAATTCCTCCCTTACATTAGTCATGTTTGTAAGATTAAAAACTTATAAACTTACTAAATTTTTAATTTATAAAAATGAATATTCTACTGAAGAAGTTTAATGACGCAAGTTATTGCAATTTGTTTAAAAAGATAAGAGAGAGAGAAGTAAATGAACTGTATTACAGTATGTTACAGTATATTTAAAAACTCGATATGGGGAGAAAATTGGTGTGAAGCTTAATAAAGGGTTGAAAATCATTTTGCCTGATAGATACTGAAAATTTATTACTGGTTGGAACTTCCAGTTCTTGATGATGATATTATTAAACTGAAGTATAACGGAACGAAGAAGCCAAAAAATAATGATTACGAGTTACATGATCTAAAATTTTTATTCAGAATCTGACTGTGCATTACTTTACTTCAAGTGTATTTGAAAGTATATTTTGAACTACCTTATTAAATTTATACCTGTGAATTTTCTCTCATATGATGGCATGAGCGCGTAAATTGCGTTTATGTGGTTTTTTAATATGAAAATGCCGTTTTCTGTGTGCATATTTGCCTATTGTTTTAATTAAAAAATTGGAGCTTTTGATTTTTTATATTATTTGTGTATAAAAGTCCCTATTTGTAAAACTGCGCTTGTGTCCCAATGTACATCTATTAACAGGCGTTCATAGCCAGTAACAAGAGTCTTGAGCTCTTCTTTGAATGACCTTGCAGCAAAACATTGCATCAATCTATGGGAAGTATAAGTGTTTATATGAGCTCCTTTTTGGGGTGTAAGGGGAGATGAGGACATGGATACACAGTGATGCTCTCCTGCACACTGCATTTGGGTGCTCAGATTTTTATGTTTTATTGCTCCTAGAATTTTTTGCTGAGGCAGAGCAGTTGACATTTGTGACATTTAGGATTAAAAACGTTGAAGGTTTCCGATATTTCGTGTAATGAGCCCAGGAGACAGTCAGGACCACTTGGTTTTCGTATGGGTTGAAGTTTAACCTTATATTCATTCAGTGTCCATTTTGAAAGCGCACACATGTCGATATTTAAATATCTCCACAGCTTTTTTCTAGTTTACTAGTTTTGCACTTAGATATAATTGGAGGTCACCACCATACATGTGGTATTTACAGCATGACAAAAGTGATGATACATCATTGACATACAATGAAAAGAGTACAGGACCTAACGCTGAACAGTCGGGGGAGGGCGGGAGGGAAGGGAGGGGATGGGGGGAATACATGTTATTACCTAACACCATTGTCGCATTATAGTGCTGGACACAAGATTTTGGGTGCGTGAGTAATCACTGCACTGCACTGGGCCAGAAAATTAGACACTGAGTTTGCCAAGTAAAATATCGATGACAACATCGAGAAAGGCTTTACTGAAGTCTAATAAGCGCTTGAGAGTCGCCTCTTGTCTATCTTTGGCAAGCTTGATATCTAAGTGGGGTGACAATCTGCGATATTTATGGAAACCTGATTGGTATTCCACTAGAAGGTTGTTTGTAATTATGTAGAGGGTTAGCTGGTTGCAGACTACGTAGTGTGAGGTCTTGAACAATGTTAGAAGGATTGAAATTGGTCAGTAATGAGAGGGCGCTGTGGCAATGTACTTTTTAGGTGGTGCCTTTACTAGTCTCTGTTATGAAGCCTCAGGTGAAACACATGTGGTTAAGGAGTGGTTGAAAATGCATAATGGGCAGTAATGGCTAGTCATTTGGTGTGTGATACCATTGTGCCCAGTGGATGCTGTTCTGATACATTTGATTGCTCTTTTTGCAATATTGTAAATAACATGCTTTACACAGAATTTTTCATTAGTACTGTCATTTATCTCCATGAAGTAATCAGTAAGTAACATTTTCGTTTGGGGTCAGCAAATCGTCATTCTCCTTTCCTACAACGCAATTTTCGATTTCATAAATAGTGACCGGTTGACAACTATTCGTTTTACCAAGCACTCAAAACCAGTTGAGGTACTGGCGAGGTCTATATTTTCTCCAGCTGTCCAATTACTATGACTTTTCATCCATATATTTGAGGTTTCACTATGCTTTTACACCTCACAACTCACAAAATTGTAAGTAAGCCACATTCAATGCACCAGCGCACATTTAAAACTCATTGTAGACAATGGAAAATCGAGATATACTTTTATTTACTGCCCACAACACTCTCACAGCGTACAGATTAGCTGAGTTTCATGACAGCACACAATGGAGACCTTCGTGCTCAACTGTAACACTTATTTCCAGTAATAATTAAAAAATTAAGTGAAGACAGCTGTCGTTTTAATGATGATATCTTCTTACTTCTACTGAAAAGTACTAATGAGCTGCCACACAGTACAAATGAAGACCCCTTCAGCAGATGAAAAGAAGTGTAACACAATATGCTACTTTCAGTGAGTGTGTATGAGTTGTAGGTAATTATTTGAATTTAGAAGAAGTAAGCTTTTGTCGAGTATGTTTTCTTGTGCAACTGCTTTATTCCATAAATAACCATTTGACGTTTATGAATATGTCCATTACAAGTGATGTGGAAACTGGGGATTGACTTTTCCATTTCCTAGGAAGACATTTCCGAGACAGAACTCTCAGCGCTGATGGGTTTTCAGGTGGATGGTGTACACATACAGTCTAGTAGTTTCATCATTCACTCGATCAGTAACTTCATCTCACTGTATTATAGCTTATTAGTATCACCCAGTGTTTGTCTTCCTTCCCTGGGAGCTATACAGTGTTCTTAAGCAGTAAAATCTCTAATATTCTCGTCATAAAATATAAATTTAATTTTCCATTTTTCATGTTACTAGCAAATTCTGCGCTTCATTTAATTTTTCAAATTTCATGTCATTATGAAGATATTTCTTCATTTTATGCATATTTGTGCTTAACATCCGTTTACAATACAAGAATTCATTCTTTTAATGCTGGCAGTAACGAATGAAAAATGCAAGTGCCTTGAAATAAACCACAAGACTGTATCAGTACATACAGTAAATAAATTCATGGTTTATCTGCTCAGCTCCGTTATAGCGTCACTTAATGTTGTTAACTTGCCCTTGTTATGGGACTTGAAATGAACATATCGATACTGTAAGAAATGGACCATTTATTTGTGAAATACCATGTGCTGATCGTTTGAATTCCTTTTTGAAACTAAAAGAAAATATCAAAGTGCAAACTCCAATTGTTTCAACAAATGCTAAAAGATTTCCTAAATACTAGCATTTCAAGACCCTATTAATCCTATCATCCACTGTTATAGCCATAAGATGGTTATCCAACAGTTTTCGTACACAACGTGAAGGACAATTTAAAATCAGAGATGGTGACATAGTCTATATTAAACTGAGTGAAAGTCCAAATCCACACAAGCTGTTTATTGTGTTTTCCACTGTATGACGACCGTTTTCATATCATGAAGGTATACCTTCAGGTCATATCTGTATATAGAATGAAACTACAAAAGTAAAAGCGTTAATAGTCAACATAACCTATTGAACGAAGTATACAGTAAAGCGATGTACTCACAAAACTAATAGTTCATGTGCACAAATTCCAAGGTTTAAGTGCGCGTAAAATCATGTGACTCCTTCGTATAACCTTGGATGAAACAGCAGATGGGCATCCGATCCAAACCATACTATATCAGTAATACACTCCAAAACACATTCAAAAGACGGGCAGCAGATGACGATCTTCATATGATAGGATGAAACCTATGAGAAAAAGCGTTGCAGAATAAACGTAATGTAAATTAAAACACACCTCACAGTGTCAGTAGGGTATAAGGGAGGAGAAACCTGCGAACGTCAAAATCCTTGGGAGAAACAAACAATTAAGACACACATTCCTTAGAACTCGTCACCATACTAATATATGTTGGTAAATGTGAAGCCAAGCACACGCCATCCCACTGCATCTTGAAGATTGCGACGTCTAGTGGTAGAAACCAAAATTAAAAGGACACACAGACTGGACCTTGGAAATCACAACAAAAGGGATCTCAGTATTAAATAACTATTCTCTACAACACACAGAGAATATTAACTATTACACTTATGAGAAGTAAGATACGCTTAAAATCGCTTAGAGCTAAGGAAACTCAACCACCTGGTTACAGCCACAACCCAACTGAAGCCCTAGCCCTGGATAGCAAAATATATTAAACCAATAAAAATATAAAAAATATGTATAAAATACCTGAAAATATAAGAGATATAAAAATATAAAAAAACAAAATATCTAAAATGGTGTTAAGTAATACTAGACCAGGTTAACATTAAAATCGACCTCTACCCTTTTTTAGTTTATGGCTGCTGTAAGAATGGATGATTTTTGGCATGGCTGAGGTTAGACTACCAGAGACCGAATGGTTATCAGTTTGAGTATCTTAAAATAACTCTGACAGGCCGAGTGACACCCATAGCCACAGGTATAAGATTATCAGTTCAGCACTACATGAGAGATTTAAACACCTGCACTGGAAAGATAGTGAAGACATGGAAGCCTAATTAACGACTTGTTCCATGTGATGGGTCCATTACTAGCGATGCCTACAACGCAACATAGGATACTAACAGGATAGAATACTCCAGAGCATAGGAAGTCACACACAAAATATCTAAAATGGTGTTAAGTAATACTAGACCAGGTTAACATTAAAATCGACCTCTACCCTTTTTTAGTTTATGGCTGCTGTAAGAATGGATGATTTTTGGCATGGCTGAGGTTAGACTACCAGAGACCGAATGGTTATCAGTTTGAGTATCTTAAAATAACTCTGACAGGCCGAGTGACACCCATAGCCACAGGTATAAGATTATCAGTTCAGCACTACATGAGAGATTTAAACACCTGCACTGGAAAGATAGTGAAGACATGGAAGCCTAATTAACGACTTGTTCCATGTGATGGGTCCATTACTAGCGATGCCTACAACGCAACATAGGATACTAACAGGATAGAATACTCCAGAGCATAGGAAGTCACACAGCATCCAAAAGCATTTACAACCATTGATGGAGGAATTCACCTGCCAGCAGTTAGCCAATGTAATCATTGAAAACAATGATATCCCTGAAGTGTGAGCATTGTCATCAAGCTCAAATATCACCAGATGGTACCAAGAACTATAGATTCTGTTGCGAGTGTGACTACCTAAATGGAAGGACTGTCCATGATGCACATAACATCCCTAAAATTAAGCAACATTTCACATGGGCCAATCTAGACACTTCTCAACCATGGGTTTGAAGAGTGACTACCACCAACCTAAAGCAGATCGAAAATATTGGCCAACAGCAGCCTTTTCATGTGGGCATTGGCAGCATCATAGGATGGCATGGCTGGCTACATCGAATCAGTCAGAAGATTCAAGAGAAAAAGATGCTATTTGGCCTGAAGAATGCGATGGCTAAATTGCTTAGACTCTCGGACAGAGTGTTTCAGAAACTGAAACATAAAAAGAAGTGTGGTCTCCCTTGATAACATAATTGTATTTTCAAACGAAATGGAAGAACACGAGTCAACTAGAAAAAGTTTTTAAAAGACTGCAGGTACCACATCTGACACTTAGTGCCCATTAGTGCAGTTTCACTAAAATGGAAGTAAACTATCTCAGTTATGTAATTAGTCAGGAAGGAGTAAAACATGATCCACATCTAATATCAGCAGTCTGAGACTTTCTGGCTCTGCAAACTAGGAAACAAGTACAGTCATTCTTAGGTCTCTGCAATTATTATAGAAATTTTTGACGAATTTTGCACAAGCATCCAAGTCGTTGAATCGTGTACTGAGAAAGAAAGGAGTCAAATTCGAATCGTCAGCAGTGTCAAGCCGCATTTGAGAAACTGAAACAATCGTTGATGTATGTCCTGCCTCAGTATTTTCTGAATTTAGCAAGTGTTCATCCTATCACGTGATGTGATCAGAACAGCAATTGGTTGTGTTTTGAGCTAGATTGTGGATAAGACGATAGTCCCAGTGGCTTATGTGTCAAGACAGTAGAACAAGGAGAATGTAACTATTCCACTACAGAGAAGGAAATACTAGCTGTCATTTATGGCATTATCTACTTTCAGTGTTATTTGTATCTTTTGTAGTGTTGGCAGAAGAGCCAACACTGTTTTCCTAGAGGAGGCCGAAATGCACGCTTTAATTACACGCTGACTGGCGTGAGGTTTGGAACAGGACAATATCTTGAGAATTGCAAATAAAGTACGTAGTTGATATAATACTTAACTTTAATCCACAATTGTAGAACATCTCTCATTACGGTACATGCTTCATAATATTAGTTATCAGTTGAATACGGCGCCTTGCTAGGTCGTAGCAAATGTAGCTGAAGGCTATGCTAACTATCGTCTCGGCAAATGAGAGCGTATTTGTCAGTGAACCATTGCTATGAACGTCGGCTGTACAACTGGGGCGAGTGTTGGTAAGCCTCTCTACACCTGCCGTGTGGTGGCGCTCGGTCTGCTATCACTGACAGTGGCGACACGCGGGTCCGGCGTATACTAATGGACTGCGGCCAATTTAAAGGCTACCACCTAGCAAGTGTGGTGTCTGGCGGTGACACCACAGTATCGACAAACGTTTAAGGTAGTTACGGATCATACTTGCCTTTAGTGATTGTTGAGAGTGAAAGACACTTCCAATACGTTGGCACAATGGGTGATGAAGCCAAGTGGATTCAGTTGTCAAGTGCTGCATATACATGGGAAAAAGCACACAAATGCAGACACACCAAGCAGGAAGACTGGAGCTCTGCAAGCACTAGATGAAAGTCTCTTACAATGGCAGAAGGCACAACCAGCTGTAGTAGACTGTCAGGCATTTAGGTCGCACCACAGTTTGATACGCCTGAAGGTTTGTTATGCAGAAGAAGTACGAAATGCAGAGCACACATGGTGGTTCCCACACCAAAGAAATAAAGTATTATGACAGGCACATGACCATGACTACCAAGGTGGACATATGACATCAGACAGGTGTGAAACCGACAAGGTTTGGTGGACCACCAGAAAACAAGATGCTCTACAGTAGATGAAAGACAGTGTGCCATGTGCACAAAGAGCAAAGATTGGTGGTGGTGTTAAAACCTTTTGAAATTCTGGGTTTGGATACCTGTGGATCATTTAATAGGACAGCAGCAGGAAATAAATATATTCTGACGATACTAGCCACTTTTCCCAGTTTGTAGCAATGGTAGTGATTCCAGACCAGTGTGCAAGCACATTACGAAACGGATAGTTACCAACTGGATATAAACATTTGGCATTCCCAATGCTATAATTGCAGATCAGTGTACAAATTTTGTGTCAGGTCTGTTGAAGCAGCTGTGTTGCCAGCTTCATATCAGAAAACTGTGCACTAGCTCTTTTCATCCTCAACAAATGGGCATACTGAGAGAGTTCATCGCATAGTTTTTAGAATTTTGAGTCATTATGTAAATAATCAGCATGGTAATTGGGACATGTGTCTTCAATACGTCTTCTCTGCATATAATTCTAAAGTACACACAGGAACATGTGTTTTACCATTCGAGGTGAAATGTGGTAGGAAGATGCCATCTCCTTTAGAGATTTGGAACCTTAAATTAGGTTCTAATGAGGAATAGGTGGACAAGGTCGGGAAACAGTTAAGAGAGGTTTGGCAGAAGATCAAATGAACAAAAAGAAAGGCACTTGAACATCAAGAATGGATGGGGAAACTTACTGCATAACTTCTGCCATATTGAATGGGCCAGTGGGGATTAGTGACAAACCGTTATACACCAAAGTGCAGAACAAAGAAGTTTTTAACTATCATAGTTTATATCAAGTGATAGGGTTGGTATAACTGAAATGTGAAGATGCATCTTCCAACGAAGACATCTATTATTTATGCCTGCCAAGTCGAACCCCTGAGTGGAGTGATAGATAATTTGTTGCAGATTCCATCACTGCAGGGGCTACACAACAAAATGTCTATGATCGCAAAGAAGCCACTATTTTAAAATGATCAGGTTACATGCAGCACATCAGATACACTAAGACTGCATGATAGGTAAACAGTATTTAATTTCTTTAGTCTCGATATGTATTTTTGTCTTCTTGCTTCTGAAAAACAATAACTTATCACTGCATCAAATTCCAGTTGAATGACTACAAAAATCCAGAGCATACACTGTACTACAAAAATGAATGTAGAGATAATTGTTGCTTGATACTTCATTGTATTGTTACGGATCGTCATTCTACCATATTTCTAACATTAATTCCGAAGATTTCTTAATACTGTTGTACTTCAAACTATTATGGAATGAGGGTATTATATACTTTTCCTAGTGGGCTAAGGCTTCCGCTTTGTTTTTGTTTCTTGTTTGTTAGTCATTTGTAGATGAACACAGGAGAAAATTCGAGGACAATTTTTTCTGGCTGGAGGGAATGTAGGCTGTATAATAATGATGTTTGATTTAAGGTTGTGTATAATAATTTCGTATCATGGTATTATTTATAGTTATCCGGCAGAAAGATACGCTCTGATGATCTGTGCCAGAAGACGCTGACCCTGAGGGTCGTTGGTTCGATTCTGAGATGGAGCGTGCCACACCATGTGGTAGCCGCTTGTTAAGAACGCAGCGACGCGCTGCAGAGTGTCCCAAGCATGGCACTGTTGGAAGAATACGCCACCTGGCGCTCTGCTGCAACACGAGTCACACCTCACCCACTGAGTCAAGGAAAGAGCCCATCCATCGCCCACAAAGTGTCACTTTCCCTCCCCGACAAAATAATGACCTGTGCTCTCCTCTGTCACTGATGCTCAATATCTAGTGTCACAAAAGCCCAACCCACTACAGTAGAAAGGTCATGTAGTTTAACAGGTATGACCAGCCACCCCTAATAAAAGATGATAAAAGTACACTACATGTATGAATATAATAGCTGTCACATGTTCATTATAACTGCTTATGTGTCATGAAGGAAAAAAGGCTGGAAGGATCCATAGGCAGAGAAGGCAGAGTATGTGTGTGGGAGAAAAATTTGTCTGAAGAAATCAACGTTTCATCTGAGAAGAGAACTGCAAATACCGCAGTCAGCTGTCTGGTGTATTCTACAAGAAAGTCTGCATGTAAAGGGGCATTAGAAAATGATCCGCCAGACAGCACATGTGACAACCATCTGGCAGTAGAACGGATGGAATTGAGAGAATTAAAAGACACATTATCTGCACTCAGAAAGAGATTGCAGTTCAAAACTCCTGTGAATTGTGCATGCACAAATTTGGACATGTACATTAGATGGCAACAACTCGCACGTACTCAGAAGGGAGTACTCTGAATATCAGTACGATTCCTGTTTTTGTTGTTTGTAGTCTGCTGTTGTTGACGTATGTGGCCAGCAGCTATAGTGCATTTAAAATTAGTTGCTACTTTAGACATTTGGCTGACCGGAGGGGAATGTGACATCCTTACCCAGTGCTGAGGTAACACCAATGGCGAGCTGGCTTTACCTACCACGCTGCCAGCGGTTCGGCTGGTAAAGTGTCCCTGTTGCCACACCATGAATAAACAGTACCACGTGATGTCATGCATTAGATCTATCAATGTTTGTCAGCTCTCGTTCTAAAGTCTTATTTCCTGGTGTGGAAGTATTCTGTAGTCGTGAGGTACTATAGTGTTGGCACTGCATTAATAACAACAATGCAGTATATCTGAACACGTGATTTTAAGTAAAAGTATCACCCAATAACACGTTCACTGGCTGGGAAGATAACGTTCTGCTGCAAAACATTCCTAGGAATTCGACAATAGTAATGGACGAAACGCCACACTGCTCTGCTGAGATGCATAAAGCTCCAACAATGCAGTGGAGACAAGTATATATTTTGCTCTGGGTACAAACAACTGTTCCTTGAGATAAAACTAAACTTAGCATGTATAAGGTGAAGTTAGTGTAATTGTAGTGCTGTAGAAGCCAAAATCTTGCACTACCAGGTCGACGAACTGGCTAATGGTAAAGGGAGTATTTTAATCAGACTTCCTCCTTATCATGCACATTTAAATCCGACAGAGAACATGGGCTTAAGTGAAAAGTAATGCGACAAAAAAGAACAAGAAGTTTATGTTCACTGAGGTTGAAATACCAACAAAAGAACCCACTTCAAATGGTACATGGCAGGATTGATCTTGAGATGTCAGCCATACCAAGAAGTTGCGTTGAGGAGACATTGATTCATGAAGAACTGTAATATGTTTTGACAAATGTGTGTCTTCTCTTGTTGCCATATTAAAATATGCTTCCTTTGAGAAAACACAGTAGGCTTTAGAAATGTTCATCTCGCTAAGATTCTAATACATACCAGTAAATGCATCACAAAAAAGCCCTTTGCTTGCAAAAATGGAGGTTGTTGTTGTTGTGGTCTTCAGTCCTGAGACTGGTTTGATGCAGCTCTCCATGCTACTCTATCCTGTGCGAGCTTCTTCATCTCCCAGTACTTACTGCAACCTACATCCTTCTGAATCTGCTTAGCGTATTCATCTCTAGGTCTCCCTCTACGATTTTTACCCCCCACGCTGCCCTCCAATACTAGATTGGTGATCACTTGATGCCTCAGAACATGTCCTACCAACCGATCCCTTCTTCTACTCACGTTGTGCCACGAACTTCTCTTCTCCCCAATTCTATTCAATACCTCCTCATTAGTTATGTGATCTACCCATCTAATCTTCAGCATTCTTCTGTAGCACCACATTTCGAAAGCTTCTATTCTCTTCTTGTCTAAACTATTTATCGTGCATGTTTCACTTCCATACATGGCTACACTCCATACAAATACTTTCAGAAACGACTTCCTGACACTTAAATCAATACTCGATGTTAACAAATTTCTTTTCTTCAGAAACGCTTTCCTTGCCATTGCCAGTCTACATTTTATTTCCTCTCTATTTCGACCATCATCAGTTATTTTGCTCCCCAAATAGCGAAACTCCTTTACTACTTTTAGTGACTCATTTCCTAATCTAACTCCCTCAGCATTACCCGACTTAATTCGACTACATTCCATTATCCTCGTTTTGCTTTGTTGATGTTCATCTTATACCCTCCTTTCAAGACGCTGTCCATTCCCTTCAACTGCTCTTTCAAGTCCGTTGCTGTCTCTCACAAAATTACAATGTCATCGGCGACTCTCAAAGTTTTTATTTCTTCTCCATGGATTTTAATACCTACTCCGAATTTTTCTTTTGTTTCTTTCACTGCTTGCTCGATATACAGATTGAATGACACCGGGGAGAGGCTACAACCTTGTCTCACTCCCTTCCCAACCACTGCTTCCCTTTCATGTCCCTTGACTCTTATAACTGCCATCTGGTTTCTGTACAAATTGTAAATAGCCTTTCGCTCCCTATATTTTACCCCTGCCACCTTCAGAATTTGAAAGAGAGTATTCCAGTCAACATTGTCAAAAGCTTTCTCTAAGTCTAGAAATGCTAGAAACCTAGGTTGGCCTTTCCATAATCTTTCTTCTAAGATAAGTCGCAGGGTCAGTATTGCCTCATGTGTTCCAACATTTCTACGGAATCCAAACTGATCTTCCCTGAGGTCAGTTTCTACTAGTTTTTCTAGTCGTCTGTAAAGAATTCGCGTTAGTATTTTGCAGCCGTGACTTATTAAACTGATAGTTCGGTAATTTTCACATCTGCCAACACCTGCTTTCTTTGGGATTGGAATTATTATGTTCTTCTTGAAGTCTGAGGGTATTTCTCCTGCCTCATACATTTTGCTCACCAGATGGTAGAGATTTGTCAGGACTGGCTCACCCAAAGCCGTCAGTAGTTCTAATGGAATGTTGTTTACTCCCGGGGCCTTGTTTCGGCTCAGGTCTTTCAGTACTCTGTCAAACTCTTCACGCAGTATCGTATCTCCCATTTCATCTTCATCTACGTCCTCTTCCATTTCCATAATATTGTCCTCAAGTACATTGCCCTTGTATAGACCCTCTATATACTCCTTCCACCTTTCTGCTTTCCCTTCTTTGCTTAGAACTGGATTTCCATCTGAGCTCTTGATATTCATGCAAGTGGTTCTCTTTTCTCCAAAGGTCTCTTTAATTTTCCTGTAGGCAGTATCTATCTTACCCCTAGTGAGATAAGCCTCTACATCCTTACATTTGTCCTCTAGCCATACCTGCTTAGCCAATTTTCACTGCCTGCCGTCCTCATTTTTGCAATTTTGTATTTTCTCCTTTTGTCAATTAAATTCAGTATCTCTTCTGTATACCCAAGGATTTCTACTGGCCCTCGTCTTTTTACCCACTTGATCCTCTGCTGCCTTCACTATTTCATTCCTCAAAGCTACCCATTCTTCTTCTACTCTATTTCTTTCCCTCATTCCTGTCATTTGTTCCCTTATGCTCTCCCTGAAACTCTGTACAACATCTGGTTTAGTCAGTTTATCCAGGTCCCATCTCCTTAAATTCCCACCTTTTTGCAGTTTCTTCAGTTTTAATCTACAGTTCATAACCAATAGATTGTGGTCAGAGTCCACATCTGCCCCTGGAAATGTCTTACAATTTAAAACGTGGTTCCTAAATCTCTGTCTTACCTTTATACACTCCTGGAGATGGAAAAAAGAACACATTGACACCGGTGTGTCAGACCCACCATACTTGCTCCGGACACTGCGAGAGGGCTGTACAAGCAATGATCACACGCACGGCACAGCGGACACACCAGGAACCGCGGTGTTGGCCGTCGAATGGCGCTAGCTGCGCAGCATTTGTGCACCGCCGCCGTCAGTGTCAGCCAGTTTGCCGTGGCATACGGAGCTCCATCGCAGTCTTTAACACTGGTAGCATGCCGCGACAGCGTGGACATGAACCGTATGTGCAGTTAACGGGCTTTGAGCGAGGGCGTATAGTGGGCATGCGGGAGGCCGGGTGGACGTACCGCCGAATTGCTCAACACGTGGGGCGTGAGGTCTCCACAGTACATCGATGTTGTCACCAGTGGTCGGCGGAAGGTGCACGTGCCCGTCGACCTGGGACCGGACCGCAGCGACGCACGGATGCACGCCAAGACCGTAGGATCCTACGCAGTGCCGTAGGGGACCGCACCGCCACTTCCGAGCAAATTAGGGACACTGTTGCTCCTGGGGTATCGGCGAGGACCATTCGCAACCGTCTCCATGAAGCTGGGCTACGGTCCCGCACACCGTTAGGCCGTCTTCCGCTCACGCCCCAACATCGTGCAGCCCGCCTCCAGTGGTGTCGCGACAGGCGTGAATGGAGGGACGAATGGAGACGTGTCGTCTTCAGCGATGAGAGTCGCTTCTGCCTTGGTGCCAATGATGGTCGTATGCGTGTTTGGCACCGTGCAGATGAGCGCCACAATCAGGACTGCATACGATCGAGGCACACAGGGCCAACACCCGGCATTATGGTGTGGGGAGCGATCTCCTACACTGGCCGTACACCACTGGTGATCGTCGAGGGGACACTGAATAGTGCACGGTACATCCAAACCGTCATCGAACCCATCGTTCTACCATTCCTAGACCGGCAAGGGACCTTGCTGTTCCAACAGGACAATGCACGTCCGCATGTATCCCGTGCCACCCAACGTGCTCTAGAAGGTGTAAGTCAACTACCCTGGCCAGGAAGATCTCCGGATCTGTCCCCCATTGAGCATGTTTGGGACTGGATGAAGCATCGTCTCACGCGGTCTGCACGTCCAGCACGAACGCTGGTCCAACTGAGGCGCCAGGTGGAAATGGCATGGCAAGCCGTTCCACAGGACTACATCCAGCATCTCTACGATCGTCTCCATGGGAGAATAGCAACCTGCATTGCTGCGAAAGGTGGATATACACTGTACTAGTGCCGACATTGTGCATGCTCTGTTGCCTGTGTCTATGTGCCTGTGGTTCTGTCAGTGTGATCATGTGATGTATCTGACCCCAGGAATGTGTCAATAAAGTTTCCCCTTCCTGGGACAATGAATTCACGGTGTTCTTATTTCAATTTCCAGGAGTGTATAATCTATCTGAAACCTTCTAGTATGCCCAGGGTTCTTCCATGTATACAACCTTCTTTCATGATTCTTGAACCAAGTGTTAGGCTCTGTGTAAATTCTACCAAACAGCTTCCTCTTTCATATCTTAGCCCCAATCCATATTCACCTACTACGTTTCTTTCTCTCTCTTTTCCTACTGTCGAATTCCAGTCTCCCATGACTATTAAATTTTCGCCTCCCTTCACTACCTGAATAATTTATTTTATCTCATCATACATTTCATCAATTTCTTCATCATCTGCAGAGCTAGTTGGCATATAAACTTGTACTACTGTAGTAGGCATGGACTTCGTGTCTATCTTGGCCACAATAATGCGTTCACTATGCTGTTTGTAGTAACTTACCCCCACTCCTATTTTTTTATTCATTATTAAACCTACTCCTGAATTACCCCTATTTCATTTTGTATTTATAACCCTGTATTCATCTGACCAGAAGTCTTGTTCCTCCTTCTACCGAACTTCACTAATTCCCACTATATCTAACTTTAACCTATCCATTTCCCTTTTTAAATTTTCTAACCTACCTGCCTGATTAAGGGATCTGAAATTCCACGCTCTGATCCGTAGAACGACAGTTTTCTTTCTCCCAGTGGGCATCAATTTCCTCACCACAACAAAAGCAATGTTTATTAAAATCAAATACCTTCTTGTATGATCGAAGATTTGAAGCTAGCTGAAAGTGAAGTGCACTCTAGTCAGAGGAGCACAAGAATGCAAACATAATTAGATCTTCTTTGACAATATAAATAAACAAAAGGCGCTGCGACTTTACTCCCAAGAGATGCTCATATTGGAAGACAGAATGGATGCTGCTTAATTCAAAACATTCACAGCTGCAGGCTACTTCACCATTAGGTGAAGTTTTAAATTTTAGTGTGGCATATGGTCTGAAATGACGGTAGAGCAAACTTTAATGAGGACAATGAAAGCGAAAGGTGGCTCAACTCACGGATGTCAGTTTTCAGATTCTTTGCTCTCAAACTCGACTTCAGGAGATTCGTAAAGAAATGAAAAATTCTCTGGTATATCATAAGGAAGAAGCGAGCAACATGTAGATTTAAGAGCTTCACGCACAGATGGAAATGTAGCAGACAATGACAATCTGAATAATTGACTGTTATCCATCTTTTTCAAAATGTAATGTGATTACATCAATAAACAGTGGAGTAATTGGTGATGAATGGGTAAACTTTCATGAGTTATTAGCAGAGGAAATCAAACGGATCACCTGAATTAAAAGAGAGAACTTGAAAAACATCTTATTTCAACGGAACACCAAGGTGCCTTACATCACTTGCGTCCTGCACTACGGCACTCAAGATAGGGAAGAGGAGGATTTATACCATAAACCCATTAACATTATTTTACAGACTATGTGTTACCAAGCAATCTGATAAAGATGTGAAGTTCTGTTCCTAATTTGAACTTTCCCCATACCCCATGTCGTTGTTCACAGAAGATGGTCTCAGTAAGTGTACCAAATCATATTGCTATGATGCATTCACACTTCTCCAACAGAATGAAGTACACAAAATAAAAAGCCTTGTTGTGAATGGAGGTCACCAGCACCATAAGGTTGCTTGGCACGTCAAAGAAAAGATTGGAATCATCTATATGAAATATTTTGAGGACGGAGATATTAAAATGCAACAGGCAGAAGATGTGGATTCATTAATTGTGAAAACCGCAATTTCCCAAGTTGCTGAGTCTGACAGTGTGGCAGTCGTGAGCTTGTACAGTGACTTGCTTGTTCTCCTAATGGGTCGACAAAACAACTACAACAACTTGTGCTTCCATAAACAGGGAAGAGGGAAATTAAGCAGGAGTGTGGTACTCCGGTAATTCTTTCACTTTGTATCCTGCATCTGCTTTTTCAGTTATGCCTTACAAGATGCGGTACCACACCTTCTACTGTTTTTGGCGAATGAAAAAGGAAATTAATAAGCCTTATGGAGCAACAGCCACACATCAAAGTGCAAGGTGCTGAATTCGTTAACACATTAGTCTCTCGAGACGTTATAGCACAGGTAGGAGAACAGATGACGTTAGCACTGTATGGGAATTCCAACTGTGTATCTTTCTATGAGCTTTTCGTAAAGTCTTCCCAGAGAAAATCTCACAAACTTGAAAGGCTACTGGCAGCATCGGACGCAGCAAGGCGGCACTCATTGTGATCCCACCATCAGGTTCAATCTTGACTGGGGAAGAAAACCGATCCATGCCAGCTGGGCTGGAAGGAAAACTTATCGGGCTTGTTTCCCATGGCGATGAGGAAAGATGCGGCAGCACTCACGTTACCGAAGATGGTTTCCTACACTTGCAAAACAGGATGCACAGCAATCCTGGATGTCGCAAATATGGACAGAACTACTCCTCCAGATACAAATACTGTTGTGGTTTATCTTGCGTGAATGCCCCAAAAATTGCGTTCAACAGGGCTGAAGAAGAGATCGAAGATAACTTACAGGACAAGGAAGTGGTGAACGTGTCGTAATGGATCCTGAAGATCGGACGCTGGACCGGTAACTGCTGCAGTCTCCCAAACTACCTCGATAGAATTGAAATTTGATGCAATGTGAACTTCTGTTATTTAAATTGTGCTTCTTTAAATACTCTCATGCGCTTTTATTTGTTCATTTGCACATACTTGTGTATTACTCGTATGTAAACAAAAACTGGCCATTACTACGTACTTGGTTTTCATTTTAGGAACCCACTGTCACCAATAAAGTGATGGATAAAAATGAATAAAAATACACACGAATGAAGAAACATGAAAAGATGTACGTAGAAGCACATATGTGCTCATTAGAGAGCCGTCTTCCCGCGGGAAATTCATTTCATTGAATAACTTTGCTTATAAAAAAAAAGAGATACCTTTGGGTTCAATAGTATGAACACTTTATAGCGCCTAAAACAGCAAAACTAGATGCTTTCGTAATATGAAATTTCATGCTCTACAACTTTGGTGACGTTTTCCATTTGGAGTAGGCATTTTTGAGTTACAGGAGTTGAAGACGACTTTTTAGACCAGTTGCTAAAAATGAACGAACTTTGACAACTTACTGCAGCCAGATTGCTACACCGATATTGGCATTTACATAATCATTCGATGTAAAATTTAATGCTCCTTCATTTTGGTAATAGTAAAATTCTGAGTAGCATCCATAGTGACCGAGTAAAGGTGAAAACCCGAAAAAAGTACCAAAATTCCGTGGTTTTCTGTCCACAAAAATTGTCCAGAGGGTTTTAGAAGTCGAAAACTTGAATTGTACATGCTCTCAACTATATGCACAAAATGGAAAAATTAAATATTCTATCCCAGCTTTTGCAAGCAAAAGCACCCGGTTACTGGACTAATACATTTGAAATTGCGGCAGAATAATGACATAAAGGATTATTAAACTAACAACTAAGTGCAAGTCAGGTCAATAGTTTGCGGAACAGCCGAGTCCCAGTATAGAGATAAACTTGTAACTTCTTTACTTGTACTGTTACAAAACCTACGGCAGTTCTCGTTTCACAAGTTATCTATGGTTCTCAATAATTACATTATTTCATTCAAAAAGCCTGGAGTCGCTTGAAGAGCGAGGCAGAAATGGAAGTTTCACATATCAATCACATGCCAAAACACTCTAGTGCTATCATTTGACAAAATCTTGTTTCGATATCTCAGACCATTTGTGATGTACGAGGAAGTTTTCACTGACACACGAGGTCGTGATGGAGCTCTTTAAATACATTCTATTTTCTCGAGACTGGAAACAGACAGCGATATACTTCCAAGTTTAAAGAATAATTCAATATATTATCTACATTTAATACACAGCAACATGTAATCTGACAAGAATCAAACACAGATTCATAGCGGTACCTATTTTTCACTGCAAACTAAGAATTTCTTGCGTAGTTCACCTACTAGCGAAATATCACAATAAATATGACCATTAACGAAATGCTAGGTGTTTCATCTTGAAACTGGCGCATTAAGTTATAAGATGCACGACAATGAGCGTTTACTACCGAATAGTTTCTTTAAAATCGTTTCAGAAAGATCGCAGATTGTCTGGCGCGGCAGTTAAGGGAGCCTAACTGGTTCTGCGCCGAGTAGGTCTGTACTGGCGTTACACTGTGGTCACCTGCTCACCCGCCCAGGACACACCGGCAAGCTGCACTTCTCTCCACTCGGTCCATACTGAACTGTTGAGGGTCGCAGCTTATTTTAAACGCACTTGAACTTCAGGTTTCCATAGTGTAAATTTACCAGAGTTTTCAGCGATTACATTTTCATAAATGTAATAATTAAACAAAAGCTATACTTTGCCAACAAACTTTCTTTTACACAAATTGTTACCGGAAAAGAGTCTTTGTACTGATTATTTCGTATCCTGCAAATAGAAAGAAATAAACAAGCATTTTGTGGTATAAATCATGTGTTTGGTAAGGAAACGTGTCTGTATGGTCATCACAACCCACTGTATCACATTAAAGTCATCGGCAAACGTTTAGTTGTGAGTAATTAAGTATATAACATTATATTTGTACTTTCGATTTCTATACGTAGTGCCATAATTGCTGAAAGGTCATGTTTCATTTGATTTCATCTTTTGCTATATTTCAACATGCCACGAACGAGAAACTGGCAAGAGTAGGTGAGAGTGCTCGATTAAAAAATGAGAAAAAATGATTAAATGGTTTAAGTCTTACTTCTGACTAGATGAAGGTGTCTCTAACATTACTGTATCAAATGTTTTTTATTTCAGTCTCTGATCACAATATCAATTCTTTAGACGATCACCGGTTTCAGTCCGTAATGACCATCCTCAGATCTTTTTTACACCATGCCCTAAAGTGATAAGGCCATAACGGCATCATCAAAACATATAAATATAATCAGCACTGCATCATCACATGGATCTAAAATAAGGTGTAGAATAGGCCACATCGTCCACATAGTGATTATTGCAACTGGCTACTCATATTTAAATGTTTATATGTTTTGACGACAGCATTATGGTCTTATCACTTTAGGACATGGTGTAAAAGAGATCTGAGAATGGTCATTACGGATGGTAACCAGTCTTTGTCTAAAGAATTGATATTGTGATCAGAGACTGGAATAAAAGGCATTTGACGTCATTGCATCACTGTTTGTGTACGCGATTATGTCACAATGGTGAAATTACTATATCAGTTGAGTGAATTACTTCCTGTATCATTGACAGCTGCTTGTCGAAATAAGCCGCCCCATTCTCACGAAGTTCCAGAATTCCTGCAGATCTGCGTCAGTTCCTTCATCAGTAGGGAATACATACCATCACCTTCCTCCCTTTTTCCCAGCCTGGTTTGAATATAACAATATCTGGCTTGTGCTCATCATTATACTGCCCTAATCCTAAGAGTGACAAACACCGCCTGTCCAGTAGTTCCAAAAACAACTGCATCCTCCATGTGCATAATGCTGTAACAGCACAGTTCGGACAAACATGTTCTTGTGATGCCATATGTCATAACTTAAAACGAACAGTTAAGCCCATAATTGAGAACAGATATAGTTCCATGATTGTTACATAAGAGAACAACAGTTAATTAATAAATAATAATGACGAGAAATAGAAACAATTACTCAGTAAATAGAAACTTCGTGTTCTCAGACATTTTTAATTTGAATGAACACCTTTACAAGAAGTCAGACAGCCCACCTCAAGATTTGCGCATAATTACCATCTAGTGTGAATGCCTGGACTCACACCAGGACTATTCTGTCTGCATCATGTAATCAAGTGACATTAACCAATGTACGCTTGGGGCTCTGCTGCATAGGCCTAGGACTACATATTACATACATCATGTAATACAGGCTTAAAACAATACCAGCTACAAGTAACGACTTCAAGAGACTACAAGTGGAAGACAGTTTTTGATAATGTTGGTTTTCAGTGATGAAGCCAAATTTTGTGTGTCTTGAAAGGTCAATCAACCACACAACATTACAGAAGAAATTCGCGGTTCACCTAACATTAACGTCTTTTGTGCCATGTCCTCTTCAAAAGTTTACAGACTAATTTTATTCCTGGAGAAAACTGTGGCTGGTTTCGTGTACCTACACACACTGCAGCTGTGGCTTATGCCAGAAGTACAGCAGGCAAGTGAAGAGTTCATTTTGCAGCTAGACAATGCTCCACCTTACTTTCGTGAAGACATTTATGGTTATCTCGATACCAAACTGCCTCAGTGTCGAAATGCACATCGTGACCCTCTTCTCCAGTGGTCCCCACGGTCACTTCCCTTAGCTTCATATGATATGTTCTTATGGGGTTAAGTCAAAGATCACCACGTTCCTGCTTCCATTGCCACTTAATTTGGAAGAGTTGAAAGGAAGGATTAATATGGTCGCTGACAATGTAATTGGTAATATACAGCGAAACTGCCTTGGACAGATTTAGAAGCATAGAGAACGTAACATTATGGCATAAAATAGAAAATTCGGTTTAAAGTTCTTTAGAAGGATGAGAAATGCACTTAACTCTTCCTGAGACTAGCATGAAAGAACGTGAGAAACCAATTTTTGAAAAATTGGATTTGGCTTGTATGCTACACAGTGATAATTAAATTTCTCTGTATTCCTATCTGATAGTAAATACATAGCAGATAATGTGTATATCTGACAGTGAAAAATTTCACAGGAGTATTAGTCATGAGCAGCATGACACCAGTAAATGATGTACTAGAGAACTAGACAGCCTTAAGGTACTGATAATTTTTTTGAGCAGCTCAAGCTAATATGAAGAGCCTAACACATTTTTATTCTTTCATTTTTCTACAGTGCGTTTGTGGAGAAAGACGTGTTGCCCTGAGAGTCATGTGGCAGAGACCAAGTGAACTAGTTGTGACATGTTTACCACAAGCAGCCAGAGATGCTAAACACCACTATGAATTTCGAGTCGCAAGGTTCCAACATGTCCTTCATTCTTTACGTAAATGTAAACAATGGCATAAGTCTGCACTTTTACTATGCATTATGACTTTTAACAACTGACAAGCATCAAAAGAGTGCTGTGTCGGAAAGTTCCACAAGGTGCATTTTAGCTGTGTATGTTTTTACTTGTGACAAATCTATTTGTAATAAACTTTTTGACAAACCTGTGTGGAATGTGGAATCCGATTTCCATTCAAATGTGAATATCACATGAGTGATGAATGCACAATGGAACATGATGTAGACCCTAACAAGTTTTTAAAGATCTGAAGGTGACAAACTTAGCTGTTGAAACTGGTCAATAAAAAGCAGTTGAGATTGAAATCTGGCCTATAGAATATTTCTTTAAAGTACATAGAGATCTCTGATTCTCATTTCTCATTATAAGAAACTTCAGAGAAGTTATGTGCCAGTTTAAGCTTGGGGAACAGATGTATAATGAGCAGGTTGCTGGAAATACGGGGTGAAGTATCACAAAGGTGCCATCAGAAAACAAATTTTGTGAACAAACAAAACAAAAATTTTGTACACCTGCTTGAGATGTAGTTATGTAGAAACCGATAACTGGCTGTAGTACTTTTTCAATACAAGGAAACTTTTGAAAGTGGAGTCTTCTTAATTGACATTATCAAATTAGAGTAAAAAGTAATTGATGAACTTTTGACATAGACTTTCTTCTACCAGTATAAAGCTTACAGTAGACGCTCAAGTTAATAAAACACACAGACTCTGAGAGGAACAAAGCACAAACTGAGTGTGACTTTACCTTCTGGATTCCTTTTATTTCTAAACTAATTTGTAGTATAAATGTGAAAATGGACAGTTAAATATTCATCTAATGCACTTTGCACATTTCTTTAACACAATTATTTTCTTTCTACATTCTAACGTTTTCTGTCATTGTTAGCACCTTTTTTAAAGAGGACATTTAAGCTTCATTTATCTTCTTATTTTTTTCCCAAGGATCGAAGTTCCAAGTGACTTTTCAATGTAAATACGTACATTACTTGTAACAATTATTAACAAAAGGTTTACATGAAGTAATTGTATTTTGAATGCTATTAATCGCTTCCTGAAGCAAAATTAAATCAATCGAAGAATAATTATAATTACCAACAGATGAAACTTCATACAGTTTCTGTTATGCCACTTGCAGTGGCGTCACTTTGGTTGCAAGTCACTCCTGCACCCCACATCAGTTAAATATGAGCCAATATTAAAGTTACTCTATAACGAATTTGGAATTATGCTTTGTGCAGGTGCACTTAAAGACACTCTGATACAATTCATTTGCACTGTTAAAAACTACACTTAATCTCTCTAATATCGTTCATTTTCTTTATTAAAAACTACACTTAATCTGAAGTTATACTGTCACTGCAACCTCCTTACGTCCTTCCTCAAATCCACTAGGTCAGTGTCTAACGCTTTGTACTCTGTAATGGAGACACAGGGCATCTGTTTGCACTCATATTTAAATCGCCACCACCTTGGGGAGAGCGTGCCACAGAGAACTGCACAAGCCTCTTTGTGGAAACAATAAGGTCACTGACCAACTAATAGGATATATGTTAAAACAAGAAGTGCACTTTCATGCAAGCATATTTACATAAGCATTACAGTCCAGAACTTTTCATTGTGTGATACGTTTTGATCTCTTCCAGGTGGTCTGTTTCCGCTATCATTTTACTCGAATTATTTACAAGTGAATCACTGTCATTATAGAGAGTATGGTAATGGAAATCGTTGTTGTTCTTGTTTATGCTTTAAGATTTCTGTAAAAGCTCTACAATCTCTACCTCAGAAAGGAATGTATATGAAGAACTAGCCATTTTACACCTACTTACTTGAACATGGTAATTACAACTTTTCTGTCTGTCAACATTATGGATATAGTTCGACATGAGTTAACACAGACTTCCCTAAATGGGAAGCTGTCAGGTTCGAGAATGGCGCATGTAAGAGCTACAAAAAGCACTGGCCATTGGAATGCGAAGGATTGAAAGCACTGGCCATTGGTGTGGGAAGGATTGAAAGCACTGAAACTACAAATCACCTTCCATTAACTATACAGTAATATTTACTTACTTAGACAGATATCTTAACTGTGCATTATATAATGGAACATCATAAACATTCTTTAATAAAAGAGAATATATCAACTGCAATATAATACTACAATGTTAACAACAAACCTGCGTTTCTTTCAAACTATTAATTGTATTTTAGTATGTATATGACGTTGTCTATTGCTGTAATGGCCGAATAACAAAATTATTATTATTATTATTATTATTATTAGTATAAATTAACAATGACATGTGCCAACTGCAGTGGCCAAACATTTCATTGCTAGCAACCCTAAATGTAGGAAGTTAATATTATATTCCTGTTAAAATACATACCATATAGTCACAGTCAGGGTACATGCTGTTTGGAATAAAAACACACATGATGTTGCCAAAATTACTTGGTACTCATCAATAATGAAATCACACTCCACATCTATTTTTCTTTTTTCTTTTTTGCTTAAGTACGGTAACATTACTATTGTGATCAAACTTTCACAACTATCTCTCTGTATTTCAATGAAAATGTAGGATATTTTTCTAAATGCACATAAGATTAACTAATACTTTAAGTAGGCTATAATGTAACTCATTTACAACTATACAGTTGCAACATAACTTTTAGAAATCAGTCTTTATGGGTGCCAGTTGGACTGGCAGACACACCACTTCCTGTGGCTCTAGCACTACAAATAGTACTAAAACCGACATTTTTATAGAGATCTTTGATATGGTGTAAAACTGAATCTGCATATTATCCTAATACACAGGTATAAATATCAAAGCTACCAGTACTGCATACTAGCTTCAGAAGCACTGAAACCTTAATGGCAATTGCTCGATTTACTTCTGACACTAATTAGTATGGGTGAAGGAAAGGGGTGCCAAATAATTAAAACGACTTTATCTTTTATGGCATAGCTAAAAGTTGCTTCACTTGAGTGATACCACAGTAATCAGGGTGCTGCAATTTCTGCATAGTTACAGTTTCCAATATACACTCCTGGAAATGGAAAAAAGAACACATTGACACTGGTGTGTCAGACCCACCATACTTGCTCCGGACACTGCGAGAGGGCTGTACAAGCAATGATCACACGCACGGCACAGCGGACACACCAGGAACCGCGGTGTTGGCCGTCGAATGGCGCTAGCTGCGCAGCATTTGTGCACCGCCGCCGTCAGTGTCAGCCAGTTTGCCGTGGCATACGGAGCTCCATCGCAGTCTTTAACACTGGTAGCATGCCGCAACAGCGTGGACGTGAACCGTATGTGCAGTTGACGGACGTTGAGTGAGGGCGTATAGTGGGCATGCGGGAGGCCGGGTGGACGTACCGCCGAATTGCTCAACACGTGGGGCGTGAGGTCTCCACAGTACATCGACGTTGTCACCAGTGGTCGGCGGAAGGTGCACGTGCCCGTCGACCTGGGACCAGACCGCAGTGACGCACGGATGCACGCCAAGACCGTAGGATCCTACGCAGTGCCGTAGGGGACCGCACCGCCACTTCCCAGCAAATTAGGGACACTGTTGCTCCTGGGGTATCGGCGAGGACCATTCGCAACCGTCTCCATGAAGCTGGGCTACGGTCCCGCACACCGTTAGGCCGTCTTCCGCTCACGCCCCAACATCGTGCAGCCCGCCTCCAGTGGTGTCGCGACAGGCGTGAATGGAGGGACGAATGGAGACGTGTCGTCTTCAGCGATGAGAGTCGCTTCTGCCTTGGTGCCAATGATGGTCGTATGCGCGTTTGGCGCCGAGCAGGTGAGCGCCACAATCAGGACTGCATACGACCGAGGCACACAGGGCCAACACCCGGCATCATGGTGTGGGGAGCGATCTCCTACACTGGCCGTACACCACTGGTGATCGTCGAGGGGACACTGAATAGTGCACGGTACATCCAAACCGTCATCGAACCCATCGTTCTACCATTCATAGACCGACAAGGGGACTTGCTGTTCCAACAGGACAATGCACGTCCGCATGTATCCCGTGCCACCCAACGTGCTCTAGAAGGTGTAAGTCAACTACCCTGGCCAGCAAGATCTCCGGATCTGTCCCCCATTGAGCATGTTTGGGACTGGATGATGTGTCATCTCACGTGGTCTGCACGTCCAGCACGAACGCTGGTCCAACTGAGGCGCCAGGTGGAAATGGCATGGCAAGCCGTTCCACAGGACTACATCCAGCATCTCTACAATCGTCTCCATGGGAGAATAGCAGCCTGCATTGCTGCGAAAGGTGGATATACACTGTACTAGTGCCGACATTGTGCATGCTCTGTTGCCTGTGTCTATGTGCCTGTGGTTCTGTCAGTGTGATCATGTGATGTATCTGACCCCAGTAATGTGTCAATAAAGTTTCCCCTTCCTGGGACAATGAATTCACGGTGTTCTTATTTCAATTTCCAGGATTGTAGCAGCAGTGTCAACTGAAATTATTCAGGCAGGTGTTATGTAGTAGTACGCAGCGTGGCATTCAAATTGATTGAGTTAAGAATTAATTACACGTGAAAGAAAATGCAAAGGATACCAAAACGGATTTCATACAGGAATAAAATGGAAATTACAAATTCACCTTTAATAGAATTACCATGTAAACATGAAAATAGTTTTATAAATCATTTCTGAATTACAAAAACAAATTTAGAGTACTTCTTGAATCATGTATCAAGCTCCATTTAAAGATGAGGAACACAAATTTTTAATGGAAACCCAGTTTGCCTGAAACTGCAGGTGATATATACTGGCATGTCAGCGTTATAGTGCATCTACAGTGTCCTCAAAAATACAGTTTTAGGGTACTTATATGAGATACTGGATGCTGTTTACAGATGTAGCAATCATAATAAAATTTTTATCTGTGAACCACTTTCGAATAACAAGAAAAAATGTTGCACAGTTGTAGAGCTGCATATTGGACACTCATAATAAAGATGCATTATAAGTTCGAGTGAAACCGCAAATGACACTTCGATATTTCACATGTGGCATTTACCTGTCGTCCCTCCAATATTTATATCATGTCCCCAAATACAAATTTTTAAATTTCGGCATGTTCTGTTGGATGCTGTTTACTATGACCAGAAAACACATTTGAGAGCTACTATTTTTTCAGCCTTGCACCCAATGTCAGTTAAAAATGACAAAACATTAATGTTACTCTATAATAAATTTTGGAGTTATGCTTTGTTCAAGTGACTATAATATAATTGAACATTGAATATCCATGTTCCCGTATTGAAAGCTAGCGTCAAGTTAAAAATATATTGCCATCAGTAACCTTCTTTACTTCCTTTCTGAAATTCACTGGATAGATGCTCAAATGTATGTCGCCAGTACTATGATCTCAATACATTTGCCAATATTGTTTTGATTTTCAACATTTGTAGAATTCAGTGAGCTGCAGTGAAACTACAAATCGCCTTCCAGTAATTACACAATTACACATGCTTACACACAATCAGAACCTACCTATGTACCAGGTAGCACAGATATGATACATTTGCACCATATAGATTAACCATTTGTGCTCATATCTGCAATCTCAAGAACTTTACCTATGAACAGCTTCGAAAGTAGGAAGTTGATATATGCTCCTATTGAAATAATTTAACTAAAAACACACAGATCATGTTGTAAGAATTGCTTGGTACTCACCTTGTACTCAACCTACAGAGTGATACCACACTTCATATCTTCTTGTTGTCACACTGGCTAAGCACAGTAATAACAGTATTTCTACCCAACTTTCGCAAATTACCACAACATATTTTAAAGAAAATACAGATTGTTTTCTACACAACAAACAAACAAACACCATCCAAAGAGGCCTTGAAGGTTCAATAGTACTGACTGGCCGTCGTGTCATCCTCAATCTTTAGGCATCGACAGATGTGCATATGGAGGGGCATGTGGTGAGTACACCACTCTCCCAGCCATTGTCAATTTCCGTGAGCAGCTTTTCTAAACACACATAAAATAAAATAATATGTTTCTGAAGTATGATTTTTTTCATGTAGTCCCAAACATTTTCGGAAAACAATCTTTTTAGGTGCCAGATAAATCTGTACACACGCCACTATTCTAAGAACTTAACAATTTGTTATGTTCATTGATTTAGACATAGTGATTAATTCTTATTTTAGCTTTTGGCACAAATAAATGACAACTGTAGACAATTTCCCGTGTACCTATATCTACATCTATGGTCTGTAAGCTAGCCTGAAGTCAATGGCACGGGGTATGTCCAAATACCAGTTATTAGTGTTTATTCCCATTTCATTGCCATGGAACATGGGAAGTAGACTAACGCCTCTGCATGTGCTGTAATTATTCTAATCTTGCCCTCAGTATACCTATGTGAGCTATGCATAAGGGTCGTAATATATTTGCAGAGTTATCATTCAAAGTCGGTTCTTGATACTTTGTTAATAGCATTTCTTAGGATAGTTTATGTCTATCTTCAAATTCTGCAGCTCAGCTCCTTCAGTAGCTCTGTGAAACTCTCACAAAGATCAAACAAACCTGTGACCTTTCATGCTGCCCTTTTCTGTATACTTTCAATATTCCCTGTTAATCCTGTCTGGCATGGGTCCCACACACTTGAGAAATATGCTAGAACCAATCACATGTCAGATTTGTAAGCAATTTCCTTTGTAGACTGATTGCACTTCCCCAGTATTTTACCAATAAACTGGAGTCTACCCTCTGCTTTCCCAACGACTGAGCCACTTCTTATCCCTACAATGTGTTACACCCAGGTATTTGTATGGCTTGCCTATTCTAACTGTGACTCATTAGTATTATAGTCATATGATACTAAGCTTTTTCGTGTTGAAGTGCACAGTTTTATGTTTCTGATCATTTAGGGCAAGTCGTCAGTTATTACATGCCTTTGAAATCTTAGCACGATTGGACTGAAAATTTACACAGTCTTTCAGACAGTACTTCATTATGGATAACTGCATCATCTGCAAAAAGTCTGAAGTTACTGTTAATATTGTCTGCAAGGTCATTAATATACGCTATGAACAGTAAGATCCTAACACACTTCCCTGGCGCACATCTGAAGTTATTACTACATGAAACGAGGACTGTCCATCCAAAATAACATGCTGCATCCTCCCTACCAAAAATACCTCAATCAGTGGCAAAATTCAGTTAATACCCCATATGAACGTACTTTTGATAACAAGCACAGGTGTGATACTGAGTCAGATACTTTTCGAAAATAAATATATACTGCATCTACCTGACTGCCTTGATCCAAAGATTTTAGAATGTCATGTGAGAAAAGAATGAGTTGGATTTCACATGACTGATATTTTCGGAATCCTTGCCGGCTGGCATGGAGGATGTAATTCT
This sequence comes from Schistocerca americana, assembly GCF_021461395.2. NCBI lineage: Eukaryota > Metazoa > Arthropoda > Insecta > Orthoptera > Acrididae > Schistocerca > Schistocerca americana. The sequence goes on along the minus strand of NC_060129.1, from coordinate 148,850,857 downwards.
GTTCGAGATACCTCATCATGTTTGAACTCAGAATATGTACTAAGATTCTACAACAAATCAATGTTAAGGATACTGGAGACTGTAATTTTGTTGATCACTTCTACTACCCTCTTATAGATGGGCATGACCTGTGCATTCTTCCAACTACTAAGTAACATGTTTTGTTTGAGGCATCCCACAACAGATTTTAGTTAGAAGTGGGGCTAACTCAGCTGTAAATTCGGCATAGAATCTGTAGGGATTCCATTGGGCCCTCTAGCTTTATTCAAGAGTAAACGATTTCAGTTGTTTATCAGCACCACTGACACTAGTACTTATTTCCCTCATCTTTCCAGTGTTATGGGGAGTAAATTGCGGCATTTCTCCTGGGTTTTTCTTTGGAATGGAAAATCTGAGAACAGAGTTAAGTATTTCAGATTTTGCTTTGCTACACTCAGTTTTAGATCTTTACATTCCACCAGAAATGCTTTGGGTTTTGTGAAATATCATTCGACATCAATTCCTGCCCATCAGTGGGTGAGGTCTGCCTGGTCTCGCTTCAGCTGTGTTTATTTCTTCACAGCTCCACTCCAGAGTCACAGCATCGATAATCGACGGTGGCAGCTGACAGAACGTTTGACAATGTTCTGCTATGGCAGTCGTTGAAAGCTTCACACATTGATCTCTTGACAGACAAATGCGTTTTATTCAGCAGTTCTCTATCTACAGCTCTAAGCTTTGTTTTACATCTATTAGGCAGTAGTCTCTTTTCCTTTAGCAGTTTCTTTACAGTAACTGTATACTGTAGAGAGTGCCTTCTATTATGAACTGTTCTACTGGGTACATGTCTATCCAGTGCATGCTCAACTACTCTTTTAAACCTGAGCCAGAGTTCCTCTATGTACTGCTGCCCTGTGCTTAAACTTTCAGTCCCTCATTGAGATATGACACTACTAATTTTTTTTATCTACTTTACTGAACATATATATATACACTTGTTTCAGTTATTCTTTGTACTCTGTTAGTCACTGTTGCCACAACTATACCATGTTCACTGATGTGGACATCCTGAAAGAGGTCAGGTCTATTGTCGCCGTTAGATACAAAATATTTTCTCATGAGTGAGGTTCTTAACTGTCTGTTCTAGATAGTTTTCAGAGAAGGCATTTAGTAATGTTTCACAGGGTGTCTTACCACACCCATCACTAGCAAAACTGTAATTTTCCCAATTGATTGTTGGATTACTAAAGTTCCCCCAATGAGTACAGTATGATTTGGAAACTTTCGTTCCTGGCGGAGGTTCGAGTCCTCCCTCGGGCATGGATGTGTGTGTTTGTCCTTAGGATAATTTAGGTTAAGTAGTGTGTAAGCTTATGGACTGATGACCTTAACAGTTGAGTCCCTTAAAATTTCACACACATTTGAACACTGAAAATTTCGTTCAAGCGAAACATTCTCACATGCAGCTTCAACTGCCATCATGGTGGCTTTCAGGTTTTTGACTATTGCAACAAATACTCCACCTCCATTTCTCATTAGCCTATTCTTTCGGTATACACTTAAATTTTACCCAGAAATCTCACTGCCAATATTTTCAGGCTCAACCATCCATAATTTTAAGCAACCTTGATGTCTAAACTTCTGTATTTTTAGTGATGGTTTTTGTACTTCCAGAAAAAAGTCGTTCCATACAGTTCAAGGATCTGTAATAATGTTGCTAACGACAGGTCTTTAAACGTTTTTGGCACTCCAGAACGCACATCACACACAAGACGAATTGACGAAATGGAAACCAAATTACAGCGATGGTGCTTTGAAATTCAGTCAAAAGGACGCAGCCAAATGACGCTATGCAGTGGTGGGAATGGTAAGTGGAGTCACAAAGTAGAATGGAGTTGAACTTTTTGTTACAAGATAAATGTTGCTTAATTTGTGTTGTGTAACTGAAAACTGTGTTTACACATGCAACTGCGGGGTCACTCCACTATTCCATCATCTGGGGTGTCATGAACGATGATTTACTACGAACTATTTCACATACAGCACTATTAACTTAAGAAAACTCTCAGACATGCACTTTTGTTCAAATGGTTCAAATGGCTCTGAGCACTATGGGACTCAACATCTTAGGTCATAAGTCCCCTAGAACTCAGAACTACCTAAACCTAACTAACCTAAGGACAGCACATACACCCATGCCCGAGGCAGGATTCGAACCTGCGACCGTAGCAGTCCCGCGGTTCCGGACTGCAGCGCCAGAACCACTAGACCACCGCGGCCGGCTCACTTTTGTTCATGTTGATATGCTCTGAAGTTAGGAATGATGGATTCTCTGAATGCTAAAATTGTATAAAGCATTGTTTTATTTTAATTTGTTTAAAATCTGTTAGATGGTTCCTATTACAGCATTAAGCTGACATATCATGCGTTCCACATTACACTTCAAACCATGAGACTCTCTGTTTTCGTTAGTAGTATTATTTTTAAAATTTAGTAAGTATGGCATATTTTTCGGAATATTGTTTTAGTTGAAGTTTTGTTATATTGCCGATTCGGTGAATAATTTTTTAAAAAAATTGTGTAACCACAGTAGCCATAAATACTGTACACTTATTTATAATTTCGAAACCATACTTTCAACTATTAAAAAAATTAATAAAAAACATATAGTTTCCCATACGACTTTGATGACCGAGCGAGGTGGCGCAGTTATAGCACAATGAACTCGCATTCCGGAGGACGACGGTTCAAACCCGAGTCCAGGCCTCCTGATTGTGTTTCCAGTGACTTCCCTAAATCCCTTCACGCAGATGCTAGGACGGTTCCTTTGAAAAGTCACGGCCGACTTCCTTCAGCAACCTTCCCTTAATGCAATGGGACTGATGACCTCACTGTTTGGTCCCCTCCCCCAAATTAACCAACAAACAACTTTCATTTCTCTACGTAGCAGATATGCAGCTCTGATTCCAAGAATGTTAGAACGACTTCCGTGATAGGTTCTTTCTTCCGCATTTACTAACTTTGACCACAGTAGCAGATGGCAGTAGAGTTTAGCAGTTCGTATCGTGCTTTTGTAGGGAATTGCGTTGCATTGTCCGTCTAATATGTAAGTGCTTTGGTGAGAGGGACAGGAAATCAAAAAAAGGCGCATATTGAGTCTGGTACTAAGCCAGTACTTAATTTTAGTTATTATTACAGCTAACTGTCTCGAATGAAGTAGTTTGCCAATGCCTTGTAATGATGCTATAATAACTGTTCGTATAATTATTATATTGGTTTCGTGTCGTTTATTGGGCACATTAGATCCATAAGTTTGCTCCGCATTAATTGTTGTATCAACTTTGGCACCTCTAGTTATGGTTTGAGATAGCCTTAGAATTTCATAAGTAATTATTTCAGGTTATGTGTATTAGAACAAAGCACTTGTTATTTTCAGTGAGCTTGTGTTTCCGCATTGCGAGCAGGAGGTGACTAGTAATTAGACAAACATATTAGTGCACATTACGTACCTGTGCTGTTCGTCAAGTACGAAAAAGACCAGATCGACGTGTGTGTATGTGTTGTGCTTGCTGTTTTCGTCCTGTCCGGTAAAATTGCTAAATGTTTCCCGTGATTTAGCAAAAGAACCGCCTGAAAGTTTGTGTTTTCTGTAACTACCGGAAAAGTGTCTGTATGCTGTGGTAGTTAGAGAAAGTGAACGTCCATGTCAAATACTTTGATTGACGAAAAAAGGCCCTAGTGAATTTCACACACCCTCTGCATTCATATCGTTATATTGATTTGCGTTGTGCATGCGACCTTCGCTAACAATATTTGTAAAGGAACGACTAGGAACAGTAAGAGTTTACTGTAATCTGATCTGTAGTTCGCCCGGGTTGTAGCGCAAACAGTTGTACCGCCGATACACGAGATTTGTTAGCACACGTTAATACAGAGTATCAGAGATTTTTAATGTTGGGATGAAAGAGAATGCTGTAGAGAGAATTCATTGTGTTGTTTTCCATGGATTTTCAATGTGCCTACGTGGTCCATAGTTCAGTAAATAGTGTTAACTGCTGTTTGTAGTAATGTACACGTTTAAAACTGTGGAAGGATGTGGGAAATGTAATTGACTCTGTAAGGCCTAAAGGGTATGTGTAATTGCCACCGACAAAAGCATCACAGAACATTGTCATGGGTACTCTTATGAGAAAGTAATTTTGCTAAGTCTTGTTAGACAAATTTAATCGGTATTAAATCTTGACAGTCAAGAATGATTTATTTTTCTATGCAACACGGAGGCAGCAGTGTGTGTGTTTTAGTGACTGGGTAGAGATTCCAGCGTTGCTGTATACTGGGTGGATAACGTTGAATATGACTCTATAAGGAAACAGTTGTTAAAAATACATACTAAATGGACTGTAAAAAAGAAAGTTCTGTCTGTATAGGTGGATTTTCATGTTGTGCTTTTCTAAATACCATGAGCAAATATGTGTTTATAGATTGATTGAAAGTGCAGCCAGTATGATTGAGAAATAATTCTTTTCTGTCCTTGCATACATTGCTGAGTACATAATTATAAATCTCTTAAATTGTTCTGTGTATTAAGGAATTTGCAGGATCGATTGACACGCTTCGATCCATTGTGTGTGGTTTTGTTTTCTCTCAAATTGAATTTTGTTTTCCATTAATGACAGTGAGGCTGCAGAGTCCTCATAACCAGCAAGTTGTAAATCAGTTTTTTTATCAGGTTCTTTGTTCCTCAGCTATTTCTAAATTTTTCATATGCGATGACTCATTTGCTGCAGCCAGAAAATACTATGTCGAATAGTTGTTATGTGAACAATATCACTTCTGCTTTCTTGTTTTCAGTGGCTTAGGAGGGCAATCATGGACTGCAAGGGAACTAGTTGGCTGAAAAAAGAGAAGAATGAAGTATATGCTGAACCAGGCTCCTTGGTAAATAGCTTCTTGTATTTTTTACCATTGTTTCATTAATTTCTCTCTGCAGTGTGGTGTGTAAACACGCAGATTACATGTCCTGCTCCTTGTCAGATGAAAAATTTGGTACTGGCAGTTGGTTTTGATTCTTGACCAAATGAAGTTGTAACTTTTGGCTGTGCAACATATTGGCAATGGATTGGTGTCATGTGTATGATGCTGCTTTCCAATATTTAATTTGTTTCAAAATTTCTGTAGCTTATTGTTAGTGTGATGTTGGCATGCCAGTAGTTAATGATTACAGGTTTGTTGTCTACTAGGAAATTGTCACATGTTCTTGAATTATTGTGGTGTTAGCAATCACTTGTTACAAATTAATTTTCTACTTCGAGATTTAGTTTGGTGTGTTGTAAATGTCTAGAGTTGTTCCTTTTTTTTTAGAAAGTGGTGTTATTAATGGACACGATAAAGTTAAGTATGTGTAGGACTTTACTTGCTAGAGGGCAGATGGTTTAGCTACTACTTTAAATCAGTTGTATGGCTTGCTGGACGAATTGATCAGATGCTATAATTGTGGTCAATTTTTAAGTTGACCAGAGTTGCTTTCTCAGACAAGAGGGGTATATATGTGGATTTATTGCAAAGACAATGTTTGGCAGTCTATTCGTCATGGTGCCTGATGGAGAAATCTAAACTCATGACCTACAATATTTTTTTCCTGGTGTATTATTTTTGCTATTGCTCAACTTTTTGGTTTTATACCCTCAGAGTTCTTGTTAGCAATATTACCATTCTTGTTCTGTTTTTGTTTTGTCAGTAGGTATTCAGAATCTATTAAATACAGGGGATTGCTAGGAGACCAAAAATTGTTATTGAAATCCTTTGAGGAGCTTAAATACTATTAAATGAAAGTGTAGTTGGTAGCATAATTTACAACCCTTAGAAGGAAATGTTAGTAATGCTGATACTAAAAGAATAAAGGAGTGTTACTGTTTTAACTAAGGAATGTTTGCAGTGCTCTTTAACCAGTAGATCTTCACATTACCACTCTAAATATTTGGTATCACATAAATTACTTAAATGTTACTATAATCAGAGTTATACTGTGTGGGCTCAAATATGACACATGTAACACAAAACATATGCCTATGGGTTTGGTGCTCATAAAAGAAGTAATTATAGCAGAATGTCACTTCCAGCTTCTGGCAAATTAAAACATGCTAAAGTTACTGTTAGAGCTCACTTCTTGATTCAGTATTTTTGAGAATAGGATTTTGAAGTTTCCAGTGTGTGGCCATCAACATTTTACAGAGAATTCTCTCCTCATTGAGCTTGTTTTGAAAATATATCCTTAATTTCTTTCTTCATCAAAGTGCTGTAATTAGTTTTTTGTAGCTAGATCAAAACACTCATGTGATACTGTAAAGATGTCATTTGCTCTGAATCATTCATCTTGAGAGTTTCTCTAGAAGCAGTGAAAACACAAATGTATACCGATGCTAGACAATGTCATGTTATAAAAGTAGCCTTGACAGGCTTTTGTTAGCGTCAACTGCCAGTCTGCGTCAAGTAGGACCTTCCTCACCCCCCCCCCCCCCACCCCACTTACCTTTCTTTCTATGAACTTGGTGTGTCTAGTGTCCTGCTCATATTCAGGATGTTCACTCTTCTAGTGGTATTGTAGGTCTTCCATTGATCTCAAAATGTAAGCAGTTGGTAAAGGCAAATAGCAGCAGATTTAGCACACATGCGTTTGGTGTTATAATCTTCTCTTATCACTTCTTTTTGGAACAACTGCAGAAGTGAGGACTACGTTCCACCTTCATATCATGTGTTACATCTGTATTGTAAGTGTATCTGTTTGTCCACTTGCTCAAAGCTATGTAACTGAGCAATTGCTGTTCAAGCTTTTCATGTGACGTATCTGAACTGGTCCAATGGTGACAAGCAAGACTTGGTTGTTGACAACCCAGTTGCCTCTGTTATGTTTTCCAAAGAACAGAGAAAGTAAAATCAAACATGGAAAATGTCAGGATAGAATAATGATATACAAAGGATACATTCCTACTCAACACATTTGAGAAGGGCTTTGGTTGCAGGTAGGTAGAATGAATTGACTGCTAAATATTTAAGCTTTTGGACAAAGTCATTTATATGAAGTACAGAACACTAGGGCAAGGACACATCTAATGCAAGCAGAAATCTGTTGGAGTGAGTGATGGCGTAAAGAGGTGCTGTGGGGTGGGAAGTGAGGGATAGCAGATGGTGTGCTGCCTGTGGGATTGGTAAAGGACATGGGGGGGGGGGGAGGGGGGACAATAGGGCTGCTAGGTGCAGTGTTGGGATGCTGTATGGGACATGGGGGGGGGGGGGAGGAGGAGGAGTTGTGGGGTAGGTGTGTGCAGTGCCCAGTGCTAGAATGAGAGCAGGGTAGGGAATAGGTGGGGTCGATCATACAGACTAGTGAACGATGAGGCTGGGGGGGGGGGGGTTATGGGGATGAGTGATATGTTGTTGGAAGAGCTTCCATTTGCACAATTTAGAGAAGCTTGTTATATGCATGCATTTTTTAATGTGATTACAAAGAGAGAATCTCTGCTCTTATGGGACACCATCTTCAGCCCGTTACAACCTAGTGGTGGTGATGAAAGAATTTGTAGGTGTTCAAGGTTGATTTTTTTCTGATACAGTGTTATGGGGAAAGGAAATATAAGGAGACTCGACCAGTTAAGAATATTGGGAAGCAAGGTGGTTTGAAGGAATATGCTAAGGATCACACTGAGGCCAGCACAGCCTAAATTCCCTTTCGAATCTTTTCCCAGAAACGCATCTCTCGTGACTTGTCTTGTCAGTCACAAATACATAAGCGTCAGATTCCACCCATCTGCTTCGACCCATGACGTCACAAATATGGGGGAAACTACCATACACTATGATTCTAATATGGCGCCTATGATATTACGTAAACATGACCACTAAACATGAAAATACAATTAAAAACTCACACACGTGTTCCACAAAAAACCTAATGAAACTAACGGGACAAACATGGGAAACTGGGGATTTTTGGGTTGAGACAAAGTAAATAGAAACAAATTTAGACACACACCACCATACTAAACCACACAAAATGCCAAAAAAACCGACAACACAAAACTCCCCAAATTCCACTAAACACAATATACTCTGGAATCAGATACATCCCTTGATGTACACTCTTTGACATAAAACTTGACCGGCGGCAGGCCGCTTCAGAGGCTAAGTCCGCGCCGATCGCGACATGGGACAAAAAAACTGGCCAACTCGCTAATTCTCTAAGTCCGGTTATCTGCACAATCTGGCAACACTGTAGACTGCGGCACTTCCTGGAGGAAAACTTGTCCCATGATAGAGAAACTCTAGTCTGATTACGCCTGTGGTCTAGCGGTAGCGTGCGTTGTTTCTGTTCATAATGTCAGTGGATCAAGAGCAGCTGGCATAAAATATTTTTATAGCCTCTTCTGTCTGAATGCTGAAGACGTGAATGTAATGGTAGCGCAGATTCAATCTATTTCGCTTTGTGACACACCGATATCAAAATTTTATCCAGTAACGATTTTGCGGCAGATTTCCTGCAGACTGTCCTCCTCTGGACGCCGTATGCGGCAAAGCTCCGGGATCCATTTGCTGGCTACTGGCAGCGGCCGTGGCGACAGCAGCGGCGCTACACTCCCCCGTTCTTTATCGAAAGCGCCTGCTAACGCTCATCGCTTTTGATGATTTAAAACGCTTTATTATTAAATGTTGCTCCACAGAAAATTTCTACAATTTCCATTCACGCTCAAAAGCAACGGAGACAGACGCCCTGATTAGTAGGCGGGTATTATATTACATTAATCGGCAAGAGCTGAGTATGGCCCGAAATTAATTTTATAGACTGGGACGAAATTAAACCACCTCACTACATTCGATGAATTTATAAATGCTTCATACCTCGTTTCTTTTCCTTTCAAACTCAATTATTTGTGCAACTTTTGGTCAATGTTTGGATGTTTTCGTCAAGCCAGAGTGAGCGTCTGTGGTGTAAAGTGTATTACAGTTCTTGTTTCATTCCTTATGGTAAGTCTATGCGCTAAACTGTGTGAATACCTTGCAATGCATGTTCTGTAGCAGTGCAGGAACACTGCACATTTGGAGTTCCATGTATGGGTTAGGTCATCAGATTTAAACCAGAAAAATTTGTCGTTTTGAAGGTTTCAGAGAACGGAAAGGAATTGCTAACGCTGGTGTTAGAAAACGTCTACAGTTAAATGCTATTGCAAAAATTTAGAAGAAGGGAACTACATTAATGAACATGTGCACTTCATAAACAACCTTCTGACATGTTAGACGTATATGACGAACAAAGCTCAAATTTATATCGTTGACAGTCGGTTTGAATCTTTTCAGGGTCTATTTTACAGTGAAGCACCTTGGAATTCGCAAAGCAGAAATCCATGATATTAACTTAATTTACTAAGTCGAAATCGGACGAAGATTGATGTTTAAAGGCATTCTTCAGATTTCGCATAAGAAATTTTTACTAGCAGTTTGCAACTCCATTAATTAAAATGGAAAATAAAAGGTTGTACTCAGCGGCTTCTACCGTGATTCGAACTGCTATGTCTTATAGTACAAGCACTGCAACGCACAAGGGAACCTCTGAGCTAACGACACACTGGCGGTCAGAGGCGGAATATAGTCACTGCGATGTTGCCTGAGCCTCAAAACGCAACCTTAAACACACGAACAGAGGAGGTGGAGATTACTGTTTTAACGTCCTGTCGACAACGATGTCATTAGAGACGGAGCGCAAGCTCGGATTAGGGAAGGATGGGGAAGGAAATCGGCCGTGCCCTTCCTAAGGAACCATCCCGGCATTTGCCTGAAGCGATTTAGGGAAATCATTGAAAACCTAAATCAGGATGGCCGGGCGCGGGATTGCACCGTCGTCCTCCCGAATGCACACACAAACAGGTGTTACTTATGTGAAGAACGCCGTTCTTGGAGTCCAGAAATTAAATATACTTTCTAATTGTGTCATCTTGCAGTGGATTATATCATACGAGTCTTCAATGTGGAAAACGAATGTCAAGTGAATTTAGCGAGGTAACGCCGACCTACACCCGGAAGAAATGCACTATCAGAGTGTTGACAAATACTTGCTACGACGCTGCCATTTCTAGGCTCTCTGACGAGGCAGCTCTTCAGCGAAATGCTTGCCGTGATTCTCCGATACGGTTCGTCAGAGTGGAGACGCGCGCGCACGTTTGGTTTTTATGCGGCGTTCTCCCCTGATGGTTTCTGACGTCGCCTTCTGGGCTATGTATACATATGACACATTCAATTATCATTAATCCAGAATGATACAAGTTTCAGCTTCCGGTGTGGAAGAAGGCTGTTGACGCCGACATTATATCATTTCAATGTAGGGAAAGCAAAACGGATCATTCAATGTTTCTCATTCAACATAAAGCATGTGAGATAATTTTCCGTTACGTTCATAATCATCTAAAAATACAAACGAAGTAAAAATACACCGGAAGCTTATTCGAATTGAATATAACGCTTTGCACCTCGATGTCGAATTTGTCCACTTGCAATCTTTTGCAGCATACACATAGAATGTCATGATTACCACGAGAATGAAGAAATATGTTGGTAAGGATGGAAGCAAGAAGAGACGCAGTCAACAAATATTCTATTCCTCATGGCATTCATTTCATTTGACACGTAAGAAGAGGTAAAGCGGGAATTTACTTTCGTTAACACGAAAGATATGCCGCACATATTGATAACGAGGAAGTCTGCGTCTTCATACGTTTCCTCCTTGAAATCTGTATGCTCTATTATATACTAAGTAGCCCGATCATTGTTTCAGTAATGTTACCCTCTTGTTTGACCCCGTAACGATGAACAGATTCCAAATGCATGTCTCCCTTCCTGGGTTGTTTTTTGTGTTTTATTGCTTGGAATTCCTGAAGCAGACCACTGTGCCTTCCCCCCTCGTGGGTTAGGTCTCAAAACTAAACCGCTTTGTATCCAATGGCATAATTTATTCAGACAGCATCAGCATAAGACTATCAAACAAAGCCTTCCATTTACAGTTGCAGCACTCTAACCAGCACTGACCAAAGTGTAATCCACGGTCATGGTCCTAAATTACCAGCTGTCTGCTACTGTGGCAAAGTCCGTACTACACTGTCGATTCCGCAGCACTATTTTATCTGGTAACACTGTGTAGTTGCACAGTTGTGCTACCAGGTCTGTCCTCACACTGTCAACTTTATGTATCTCACTTCTCCTGTAGCGTAGATCACGAGGAGCCGAAGTAAATGAGTGTATTCTGCATGACGTAACATTCAGTATTCCCTTCTTTCATAGCCACTCTTCATGTGCATCGATACCAAATAGGAATGCGAAAACTCTTGCGAGTGAGAGAATGGCAATAACAATCGTAACAAGAACAAGCAAATAATGAATGATGTTTATTCCAACGCAGAACGAGAATGGCTTTAAATATAAAAATCTGTATCTATATCCATATCTATTGATCTTTGAGTTGGCACAATGCAAATATATTCTTAGCATTTAGTTACTGAATTTAGTTCTGGATGTTTGCAGAGAAAAGGAAAAGTCGGTACTTCTCGCTAGTGTAATATAATGTGAACCAGCAACTACCCTTTCCTTAGAACACGACTCAAGCAGGTCCTCAAGTAGGTAGCAAGGCACTGCTGCATTCTGTTCCCTGACGTTGCTCTGATGACGGTTAATGCAGATAGTTCCGATTATGAAATACAAAACGTATTGCAGGTTAGTTCCTAGGATAGTAACATTAAATTTGCGTTGTAGACGGCACATGAACGTGACGACTATCCATATTACTCATCAATATAAAAAGACAATATTTAGGGAATTTAGCAGGATTACTCAAAATGAATTCTGAAATTGGGTGACTGACTGCACAGGTGCTAAACGTCGTCAAGAGTATACGATGTCCTAATCGCATTAGGAATATGAAGATCGTCTTCGACAGCTCGCAACTTTCACATTGCTATCTCCACCCTACTCCAGACAGCCCTCGGTGGAGTTGCACTAAGTTGCCGATGTTATGGAAGGCCTTCAAACCGACAACAGACCACATATTGAAAAATACAAGCGAATTCTCTTGCAGCGTAAGCTTATTGTAACTAATCTAAAAATTATTGGAGAGGAACATTGTCCTATTCAAAAAAAGTAAAATGTTACACACTGTTGACGTCAAACGTTCATTATCTATGTCCTGTCTTGTGTCCTACTCATCTATAATATCAAGTGTACTACGAAAATGATTATATATAATGGATGATAGGGTAATGCATTGATACCAGATGGTGGGGGCCGGCCGTTGTGGCCGTGCGGTTCTAGGCGCTTCAGTCTGGAACCACGTGACCGCTACGGTCGCAGGTTCGAATCCTGCCTCGGGCATGGATGTGAGTGATGTCCTTAGGTTAGTTAGGTTTAAGTAGTTCTAAGTTCTAGGGGACTGATGACCTTAGAAGTTAAGTCCCATAGTGCTCAGAGCCATTTGAACCATTTGAACTATTTAACACAAAATGACATTAAAAATTAAAGTTATTCACGAGCAGCTAGTTGAGAATATGTATGAACATTAAATGACACGACGAACTGAAATAATATGACGAAGAGTTCAGCGCTCACTGGGAATAGAGCCCCACACATATCGTTGTTGACTACACACATAGAGACGTCAGCTACCGAATTTTTCTCCACCAGCTGCTCAGAATAGCATCTTGAACTTACAGTCATCTCGCAAATAGTTCTGTGTCTCACTGGGAGTTAAAAACGTCAGATATCGTTAGTGTTGACAACGAATGAAAATACATTAAAAATCAAAATTATTATCCACCAGCAGATAGGTGTTCTCATGATAGAGCTTGATAATACATAATTAAATCTTTAGTGCCGGGCCAGGATTCGATCCCATTCACGCGTAATATGTGAAGGTGTTGAGGAATCTGCAGTTTTGAACAAACAACAAATTGTAGCCGAGCTGTATTGCCACGAAGGGATCAAATTCCGCGTTAAGGGCGGTCTGAGTTGCATTCCCAGTTTAGAACCAATTTTATCGACATACAGAAGCTCAAATAAAAGATGGAATAAGTGTCCTGTGACCATACATAGCGTTTGTGTCGTCACTTGAAATAAATAACTGGTATAAGAAAGGTTACTGGGGATAGAGTTTCTACATGTCGCCACTCCAGACTTTATTGTGGTTCAACCTACCGCCTACTTGGTAAAGAAGGAATATCATCTTTAATGTGAATTTTCAGACCACGCACCCATTATATCTCCTCACTTGGTGTAGCCAGGAGAGAATGGAATCTGTCTCTCCCTATCTAAAATCATTGACGGAAGTGGGAATCGAACCCAGACCATAGGTATTACAACCTACCATCCGTCCAACAGACCACGAAATCCTCTTCTCTGCGAGTCATTTTTCTATCGTAACGCAGTTGCGCCACACTGGATGAGTATTCTGACACACAGGCTCCCTGTAGTAATTTGCAGCACGTTCAGTAAATTCATTTACTTGGTTGACCGAATCACCGTGAACTAGCTGCCTCGGCTACCCAGTGCATACATTCGACTATTTTGTAATCACAGAAATAAAATCATGTAACTGCCACCTACACACAACTGCCAACAGTGTAGGATGCAGAAGTTTAAATAGGAAGTGTTCCTTTCCACTTGAGCTATTCTATTGCGCTATCTGTTACTAGAAAACGTCGTTCAGTCCAAAAGAAAAGCTGTAACTGTTTGTCTCTCAGAAGTCAAGACCTGGCCATATGCATAATCTCACAGTGCTGTGGAATCCAAAAGTTCTGGAGGAATAGTTACCGAGCTCTGGAGCTGCTGTAGCTACGGTCAGCTTGTAGCATAGATAAGATGTCGCGAGTTCGAATACATTCAGTGCTACATTTTTTAAAACGCAATTCTGCTCTCTGCTGAAGGTATCAATCTAATGGAACTTTGAACATAATTCCCTTCACTTCTCAACCCAAAGTAGTCGCATGTGGAAAAAGGGCTAACTACTGTGACATTTTGTTCTATTCAGGTTTAATAGACAGCAGGCAGCAGATGCATCTCGAAGATGTGCAGGGAGAGCGCATCGTGCCATAATACGTCAGAAAAGTATTTTTTATATTAGCCGTCGTGTGGTAGTGATATTTTATTCTTCTTCAAACTTTGTTTGACAGCTTTAACTCAGAACAAGTTCTCTACATGCATGTAATCAGTAAACTGCATGTGCATTGTCAGACTGTCATAGGTAACATCTGAGAATTCGCATATATCGTTGATGATTAATTTCTCTCTCATGTTTACTATTGTTTTAACAACACTAAAGGAAACCTTACGAAAATTGTCCACTGTATTATAAGAAATGAAATAAAACTAACCATGGTAACCTTACGACGAAAGTATCTGTAAACAAGCATGCCTCTATCGACACGAATTAGTAAAATACTACTCACTTAGATTTTGATTGGGTCTGTGTTTAATTGGTATGCTGTGTCATACTCAAGAGGTATGCAAATGTGGCATTTCATAAATATAGTTACGTATTCCTAGAAACCCAAAATTTGCTTGTCAGCAGCGGAAAGAGGCCTTACCTGTTGCGCAGCATTGTAAGTTTTTCAACATTGCACTATGAGCTGAAAGCATTTTCTTGCGATTTCCTTATTGATGTTTGATCTGACTGCTTGTAGCTCTTTCACAGAAGGGATAAAAACGTTACAGTAAGTGAGACTGGAACTGCGAACCGTAACAGACGCTTTTTCACAGCTCAGCACGTTACCACAGAGCTGGCGAGGAGGTATGGGTCTTAGCTTCCTATTACGAGGACAATAGTAACTAGAACTCGTAAACCGCTATTTGAATGTCGAGATTAGTTGCGGTTTCCACCTGCAACGACTTTCCTGGGCTGGAAACCGTAAATTTTCAATCTTTTGTTACCCTGCAAGCGATAATAACTCGGATTATTCAATGGAAATGACAGGTAAAATCAAGTGAACTTTGAGGCTTAATTCCGTGCACACCAGGAAGTAACTCGTCGATCACAGAGTTGCCAAACATACGTTGCCTTGTTGCCAAATCTCAGTTACAGTACCAGCAGGAAGAAGACGAACCGATGTGATCCTACAGCGGTCTGGGAAGTGACCATAGCTGGTGTCTCCAAGTCACGGCTGCTACGGCCTGGAATACGTAATGCGTCTGATTCGCTTTCTGTAACTAGGTTTAGGGACTGGAGCGTAGTTACTAATAATACTCAGAACTGACTGCAAACTGAGCATCATAAATCAGTAACTCTCATTGTTGTTTTTATATTTCTTTCGTAAGTGTACTCAAAACTAAGAAAGTCATTCACAGGCGTTTTTGTGCCTCGCCGATAGTTGAGCACAACATACAAATAAAAATAAAAAAGAATGTGTGTGTGTGTGTGTGTGTGTGTGTGTGTGTGTGTGTGTGTGTGTGTGTGTGTGTGTGTGTGAGAGAGAGAGAGAGAGAGAGAGAGAGAGAGAGAGAGAGAGAGAGAGAGAGAGAGAGAGAATAAAAAGCAGTGAGAGAGAGTGTAAAAAATTGTTGTAAAGAAATTGAATCAAGGTATTTAAAGAAATCTTTCATTAAAATGACACGTTCCATATCATTACGAAATGTCGTATTCATGATCTATGGAACAAGAGTTAATCTAATGTAATCTAATCACATCATATTGATGATTAGCCATGAAGAGTCATGAATTACCGAAATTTTGGCCAATACCAGTAACCAAATCTAAACTAGAAAATAAAAGACGACAATTTTTGTAATAAACCGCAACTCCTATCAAGACCCTTTCGTCCCTGTTATCGAACCACGAAAGATGTCTGATATACCTCCATTCTGAAGTAACAAAGTGTGCATGCATTTAAAGATGAAGTGCATGATGTGAAGTTCTGTGACGGAGATACGAACCCAACACGTAATCCGATTGTTAACTAAGAAAAATCAAATGTTACGTATCGGTTTTTCTTACGAGCCGCTAGGTGTCTGAATCTAAAATAGGGATACAAACTTTTGTGCCTAAGCGACAATCGAACTGCACACCTACCGTGCATCCACGACTATAGCTTAAGTTTCAGTTGCTTACTCATGAACAGTAAGATGTGTGCGTGTTTGACCAGAAATAACGACACCTGTTGCCATTGTTGGAAACACATGAACAGATATTGAAATTGCGCGTTAATTTTCACTAGCAGGTGGGTGTGCACTTGATAAAGCTAGAAATGAAATTATGAATATTTTTGTACTGGATCAGGTTTCAGACCCATATACTTACCTTTGGAGGAGACCTAGAGAAGATTGCAGTCTTGGGAAAAGGAACGAAATGACTGAACTATACTGTTCCGAGAGATTCAGATCCTCGAAAGAGGAGATACGAATTCGAATCACAGTCCAGCACCAAATTTTTAAACGTCTCTAGTTCAATCAAGTACAAGTAAAATAAGAGCCCTGTCCCTTTAAACGGCTATCGGTTCATCAAATAAAATAAAATTTTCTAATGTAAGTAAGCTTACTGGCGACTGTATTTCTGTTTACCATGACTTCCGCTGTGTCATTTCCCAACGTAAACCGGCTCTGCCCAGTTGGTAATGAAGGAACGTGATGTTTAATGCGGATTCTGGATTATAACGTCTTTCTCTTGAGGTTACCAGAGGTAAAATAAATCTGTCTGTGCCTCCTAAAAGTAAATGCCTGAACCCACGCATTGCACCTGTGATAGCTCGTTCCACCATACCATTGTGGCCACATTACCCAGCCCCAAGAGTGTGCTGTAACGGATGATGTGCTTAGCTTACAAAATTAGTCACGGTGGAAAAAATGCAAGTCTATTAAATGGTCGAGTAGAAGCAAGCTTCTGACGCAGAGATTATGCTATTCTCATGTCATCAGGATGTAAAGACTCTTCTAGGCATCATAGGCTGGATGTGAAGCCATTTTGATTTTTCACAAATTCAGCAAATTTCTTAGTTCGAGAAAATCCACTGTGAAGTGTGAAGTTGCCGGATAATTCGATTATTACTGTTATTATTAATATCATTTTATTCATACCGCTGCTGTAACACAAGTGCTTGAACTCTTTCAGTGCTGTATCAAATTCTGCTCATCTTATGACACCTCCAGTCTTGTCTACAACTACTTCCTTTCCTCTTTCTAGAGCAAGTTTGTTCCCCTTTGCCTTACAACCATTCTTGTTTGGCTATATTGCATGTTCTGTCAACACCATTCCAGTAATGTCTGTCCCCCCTGCGGGTCCGGGGATTAGAATAGGCCCGAGGTATTCCTGCCTGTCGTAAGAGGCGACTAAATGGAGTCCATCCCCCTCACGGGGGTAGTTAGCGCCTGCGTCCGGAGACGGACGGTCCCACGACCTATACTTGTGGTCTTTTTGGTTTTTCACTTCTCGTTTCTTCCTTCCTTTTGTTGGTTCCTTTCTTTGCTCTTCTCCACCTCACTGTCTTCTTTATTCTTTCCCTTGACTTCTCCTTGCCTTCTCATTGCCTTCTTCTCATTGCCTTCTTCTCCTTGCCTTCTTCTCCTTGCCTTCTTCTCCTTGCCTTCTTCTCCTTGCCTTCTTCTCCTTGCCTTCTTCTCCTTGCCTTCTTCTCCTTGCCTTCTTCTCCTTGCCTTCTTCTCCTTGCCTTCTTCTCCTTGCCTTCTTCTCCTTGCCTTCTTCTCCTTGCCTTCTTCTCCTTGCCTTCTTCTCCTTGCCTTCTCTGGTCTCCGCCTCGACGTTTGAGACAGTCTGTCCTCTTTCTCCCTCTCTCTCTTCCTTTTCCTCTTCTTCCTTCCTCCCTGTGCGTGCCTGAAGGCCGACCCACGCGTTCACACGCGTAGCCGGTGATGGGGTAACGCGTAATTCCCCGCCCTGGGTAGACATGTAAGGCACGCGCATACCCCCTGGTAAAGGCCAGGCCCGGGGAGGGGTGATTGCCTGTGCTGATACCTTCTGACCATGCCGATTGGTCCCTCCGTCTGTTTCTCGGGAGGTGTGACCTGAGGTGTAAACATTCACCTAAGGTGGGAGTGCCCTCTGAGAGGGTCCCCACAAGGAAGGAGCGCGCCATCGGAGACGCTGGCAATCATGGGGATTCCTCCGCAATGGATTCCACTCCATCTCTCTCGACTTCTGCCCAAAAACGGAAACGTGACCAGCCACCAGTGACAAAAGTACTACCGCCTGCCCCACAGTTCCTCGTCATTTCTCGATCTGTGGACGGAAAGGATTTTTCCTCTGTCAACCCTTTCGTTATCCAGAAGGGCGTAGATGCCATAGCCGGATCTGTCAAATCTTGTACCAGGTTGCGTAATGGTACCTTATTACTAGAAACTGAGAGCGCCTTTCAGGCACAAAAACTGCTTCGGGCCACACTCCTGTACACGTTCCCTGTCCGGGTGGAGGCCCACCGAACTTTGAATTCGTCTCGTGGTGTAGTCTATACTAGCTCCCTCGACGGATTGACTGACGAGGAGATTCAATCTTTCCTCGCTGAGCAGGGCGTGACGGCTGTCCATAGGGTCATGAAAAATGTCAACAATGACCTTGTACCGACCTGGACACTTTTCTTGACCTTCGATAGTGTTAAGCTGCCATCGCGCATCAAGGCGGGCTACGAGGTTATTTCTGTTCGCCCCTATGTCCCGACACCTACGCGCTGCTACCAGTGTCAGCGTTTCAATCACACTCGACAGTCTTGTTCCAATGCGGCTAAATGTGTCACTTGCGGCAGGGATGCCCATGAGGGTGGCTGTCCACCTCCGTCTCCTCGTTGTGTGAACTGTCAGGGTGACCATGCCGCATCCTCCCGCGACTGTCCTGTCTATAAGGAAGAACGCTGTATCCAAGAAATTCGGGTCAAAGAGAAAGTGTCCACCTCGGCTTCTCGCAAGCTATTGGCTAGTAGGAAGTCCACGCTGCTCCCAGCGGGGAAATACAGTACTGTCCTCGCCTCTCCTCGGACTACCCGGGAGGTAGCAACCCAGACATGCGATCTGACCTTCAGCACCACGGTCGTCCGTTCGGCCAGTGCTACGGTCGCGTGGTCGACGTCTCCTCTTCCTCCCATCACCCCACAAACACCAGCCCCTTCATCAGCTTCTGCTAAGACGAAGACCCAGAAGTCAGATGCACGGGCCTTCAAGAAGGAACCATCCCGTGCAGACTTCCTCCGTACCTCGACCTCCCAGCCTTCGACCGGTACTTCCACCAAACGTCCTTCCAAGAAGGCCCATAGGAAGGACAGTTCTCCTTCTCCGCCACGGCGCATTTCTTCTCCTGCGCCGCCCAGCGGTTGCCGCCCCAGGCCGTCATCCATTTCGCCTGGCCGCACCGCTGGTAGCCGAACATCTGGCCGTTCACCGGCGGAGGAAGCTCCCCCTCCCGGCCATCCTCCCAAGATGGCCGATGAACCTATAGACCCAATGGACGATGACTGTCCGCCTACTGATAGCGGTGGCAGTGCTCGCTCGAAGCCAGGCCCTCAGCGGCCTTCGAGGTGACCCCTTCTTTCATCTTCCTTTTCTTGCGATGGCACTTATTCTTTGGAATACTCGCTGCATTCGCTCCAACCGAGAGGACTTGAAGTTGCTGCTCCGCTTGCACCGTCCGCTCGTCGTAGCCCTCCAGGAAACGAAGCTACGCCCATGCGATCAAATTGCCTTGACACACTACACCTCTGTGCGTTTTGACCTACCCCCTGTGGTAGGTATCCCAGCTCATGGAGGGGTTATGTTGCTGGTCCGGGATGATATTTACTATGATCCCATCACG
Source organism: Schistocerca americana (assembly GCF_021461395.2). Lineage (NCBI taxonomy): Eukaryota > Metazoa > Arthropoda > Insecta > Orthoptera > Acrididae > Schistocerca > Schistocerca americana. The sequence continues at coordinate 148,831,068 of NC_060129.1, read as the reverse complement.
TTGCACACCGGCCTGCAGGCAGTTGCCATCCGCATTACTCTCCCCACTTTTACATTTTCCATTTGTACCGTTTACACTCCATCGTCATCTGCTGTTACCAGGGCAGACATGATGCAACTTATTGCTCAGCTACCTGCACCATTTCTGTTAACTGGAGACTTCAATGCCCACCATCCCCTTTGGGGCTCTCCAGCATCCTGCCCGAGGGGCTCCCTGTTAGCAGACCTTTTCAACCAGCTCAATCTTGTCTGCCTCAATACTGGCGCCCCTACTTTTCTTTCGGACACATCTCACACCTATTCCCATTTAGACCTCTCTATATGTACTCCCCAACTTGCACGCCGGTTTGAGTGGTATGCACTTTCTGATACATATTCGAGCGACCACCTCCCGTGTGTTATCCATCTCCTGCAGCATACCCCCTCTCCGTGCTCCTCTAGTTGGACCATCTCCAAGGCAGACTGGGGGCTCTTCTCTTCCAGGGCGACCTTTCAGGATCAAACCTTCACAAGCTGCGATCGTCAGGTCGCACACCTCACGGAAGTCATTCTCGCTGCTGCTGAATATTCCGTCCCTCACCCTACTTCTTCTCCACGTCGCGTACCGGTCCCCTGGTGGACCGCAGCATGTAGAGAAGCTTTACGTGCTCGTCGACGTGCTTTATGCACCTTTAAATGCCACCCTACAGTGGCAAATTGTATCGATTATAAACGATTACGTGCTCAGTGTTGTCGTATTATTAAAGGAAGCAAGAAAGCCAGCTGGGCTGCTTTCACAAGCACCTTCAACAGTTTTACTCCTTCTGTTGTCTGGGGTAGCCTGCGCCGGCTATCTGGCACTAAGGTCCACTCACCAGTTTCTGGCTTGAAGGTCGCGAATGACGTCCCTGTGGCCCCTGAGGCTGTCTCCAATGCCTTCGGCCGCTTTTTCGCAGAGGTTTCGAGCTCCACTCATTACCACCCTGCCTTCCTCCCCCGCAAACAGGCAGAGGAGGCTAGGCCACCTAGCTTCAGCTCCTCGAATCGCGAAAGTTATAATGCCCCATTCACCATGCGGGAACTCGAAAACGCACTTGTCCGATCACGGTCCTCCGCTCCAGGGCCTGCGTCTATTCATATTCAGATGCTGAAGAACCTTTCTCCTGCAGGTAAAGGTTTTCTTCTTCGTACATACAATCGCATCTGGATTGAGGGACATGTTCCCGCATGCTGGCGCGAGTCTATTGTTGTCCCGATTCCTAAGCCGGGGAAGGACAAGCACTTGCCTTCCAGTTATCGACCTATCTCCCTTACCAGCTGTGTCTGTAAAGTGATGGAGCGAATGGTTAACTCTAGATTGGTTTGGCTGCTCGAGTCTCGACACCTACTTACCAATGTACAATGTGGATTTCGTAGGCGCCGCTCTGCTGTTGACCATCTGGTTACCTTGTCGACCTTCATTATGAATAACTTCTTGCGGAAGCACCCGACCGCGGCTGTGTTCTTTGATTTGGAAAAGGCTTACAACACCTGTTGGAGGGCGGGCATTCTCCACACCATGTATACATGGGGCCTTCGCGGTCGCCTCTTTTTATTCGTTCCTTTTTAATGGATCGACAGTTCGGGGTACGTGTGGGTTCTGTCCTGTCGGACACCTTTTGCCAGGAGAATGGGGTGCCACAGGGCTCAGTTTTGAGCGTTCTCTCTTTGCCATCGCGATCAATCCAATAATGGATTGCCTCCCAGCTGATGTATCAGGCTCCCTTTTCGTGGACGATTTTACCATCTATTGCAGCGCGCAGTGTACACGTGTCCTGGAGCGCTGTCTTCAGCGTTCTCTTGACCGTCTTTACTCCTGGAGTGTCGCCAATGGCTTCCGTTTTTCTGCCGAGAAGACGGTCTGTATTAACTTCTGGCGCTACAAAGAGTTTCTCCCACCGTCCTTATGACTCGGTCCCGTTGCTCTCCCAATTGTGGAGACAACCAAATTTTTAGGCCTTACCTTTGACAGGAAACTTAGCTGGTCTCCACATGTGTCATATCTGGCGGCCCGTTGTACCCGTTCTTTAAATGTCCTCCGTGTTCTCAGTGGTATGTCGTGGGGAGCGGATCGAACCGTCCTACTTCGTCTATATCGGTCGATCGTCCGCTCCAAGCTGGATTATGGGAGCTTCGTATACTCCTCTGCACGGCCATCCATCTTACGCCGCCTCAACTCCATACAACATCGGGGTTTACGACTTGCGATCAGAGCATTTTATACTAGTCCCGTAGAGAGTCTTCATGCTGACGCTGGCGAATTGCCACTCACCTACCGGCGCGATATACTGCTTTGTCGGTATGCCTGTCGGCTACTGTCAATGCCCGACCACCCGTCTTATCGTTCCTTTTTTGATGACTCTCTCGACCGTCAATACGGGTTGTATGTTTCTGCCCTGCTACCCCCTGGAGTTCGCTTTCGTCGCCTCCTTCAACACCTTAATTTTTCACTCCCTGCAACCTTTCGAGTGGGCGAGAGTCACATGCCACCTTGGCTCCAGGCTCAGGTCCGCGTTCATCTTGACCTCAGCTCGCTCCCAAAAGAGGTTATCCCCGGTTCGGCTTACCACTCCCGTTTTGTGGAACTTCGTTCGAAGTTCATCCATATGACTTTCATTTATACAGATGGCTCTAAGACCAATGACGGGGTCGGGTGTTCCTTTATTGTCGGGGCACAAAGTTTCAAATACCGGCTCCATGGCCATTGTTCGGTCTTCACAGCTGAGCTCTTTGCCCTCTACCAGGCTGTTCTTTACATCTGCTGCCACCGACATTCTGCTTATGTCATCTGCTCCGATTCCCTGAGCGCCATCCAGAGCCTCAGTGATCCGTATCCGGTTCACCCTTTCGTGCACCGGATCCAACGCTCTCTTCGGCAGCTGGTGGACGTCGGTTCTCCGGTTAGCTTTATGTGGGTCCCTGGCCATGTTGGTATCCCTGGGAACGAAGCTGCAGATGCTGCGGCCAAGGCTGCGGTCCTCCAGCCTCGGACAGCTTCTTGTTGTGTCCCTTCGTCAGATTTTAGCAGGGTTATTTGTCTGCGCATTTTCTCGCTGTGGCATGCCGATTGGGCTGCCCTTACAGACAACAAGCTTCGGGCCTTGAAACCTCTTTCCGTGGCTTGGACGTCCTCCTCACGCCCTTCTCGGCGGGAGGAGGTAGTTTTGGCCCGGTTAAGAATTGGACACTGCCGGTTCAGCCATCGCGATCTGCTGATGGCTGCGCCGGCGCCGTTCTGCCCATGTGGGCAATTGCTGACGGTCCGCCACATTTTAATGTCCTGCCCGGATTTTAACGCACTGCGTCTCGATCTTAACCTGCCATGTACTTTAGATGCCGTTTTAGCGGATGACCCACGAGCAGCTGCTCGCGTTCTTCGTTTTATCAATTTGACAAACCTCACTAAGGACATTTGATGATGCTGTTTTTTAATCCTATGCCTGTCAGTCTGTCTTTTATCGTGTTTTCCCTTTTAGTTGTTGTTTTAAACTTGTGCCTCGCGGTGCATTCTTAACGTAGTCAGGGCGCTAATGACCATTGAAGTTGTGCGCCCTAAAACCACAAAAAAAAAAAATAAATAAAAAAGACAACAGTAATGTCTGTATTCCCTTTTGTCTGCATAAATAGCTGCATGTTTGTATTTTCTCTTCTCATCAATTAAATTCAGTATCTCGTGAGTTGCAAAGGTATTCCTACTATGTCTTACTTTTTACCTATGTTTCCCCTTGCATTCACTGTTTCATCTCAAAGCTGCATATTCATGACATACTGTATACTTACCCTCTATGTATTACTTGTTGCCTAATGCTCATTTTCAAACTATCAGTGACTTTTGGTTCATTCGTTTTATCCAAATCCCTTCTACTTAAATTCTACTTTTACCATTTCTTCAACATTACTGTGCAGTTGATAAAAACAACTCTAGACAGAGTCCACATCCATCACTGGAAATCTTTTGTAGTTTAAAATCTGCTTTTGAAATCTTCGTTTTTGCCATTAAAAAACCATTTGAAATCTTTTGGTGTCTCCATGTTATTCCACTTACGTAAACTTCTTTATGATACTTGAAACAAGTGTTCACAGTGACTAATTCATGCAACGTGCAAAATTCTACCAGGTGGCTTCCCCCTTTCAGTCCTTTGTGCCATTGGATGTTCTCTTACTATTATTTTGCTTATTCATCTTGTTCCTACTATTGAATTTAATTACCTTCTAGAATTGGTTTTGATCTTACTTAGCTATTGAATAATTTTTTCTCTTCAAACTTTTTCCTATTCCATTCTTCTGCTGGTCTAGTTGCCACACAAATTTCTACCACTATTGTATCTTCCTCATTCCTATTTCAGCCATGGTAATTAATTGACATTGCTGTTCATAATACCTTACTCATGTTCCTATTTTCTTACTTATTACTAGGTCACTCCCTACATGACCCCTATTTGATTTTTTGTGAATAATCCTGTACTGACCTGACCAGAAGTCCTGTCCTTTCTGCCACTGCACTTCAGTTCTTAATACAACTGAACACAACCTATCCATTTTTCCTTTTAAAGTCTCTAATCTTCCTAGGCAGCTGCTGCTGCTGTCGTCGTTTTCTTCTTCAGTCCAGAGACTGGTTTCGTGCAGCTCTCCATACTAACCTACTTTGTGCAAGCTTCTTCAGCTCAAAGCATGTACTGCAACCTACATCCTTCTGAATCTGCTTCGTGTATTCATCTCTTGGTCTCCCTCTATGCCTTATACCCTCAACGCTGCACTCCAATACTAAAATGAGGATCCCTTGATGCCTCAGAACATGTCCTACCAACCGATCCCTTCTTCTTGTCAAGTTGTGCCACAAATTCCTCATCTCTCCGATTCTATTCAGTGCCTCCTCATTAGTTGTGTGATCTACCCGTCTAATCTTCAGCATTCTTCTGTAGCACCACATTTCAAAAGTTTTTATTCTCTTCTTGTTTAAATTGTTTGTCATCCATGTTTCATTTCCATATAACATTACACTCCATACAAATATTTCCAGAAAAGATTTCCTGACACTTAACACTATACTCTATATTAAAAAATTCGTCTTCTACAGAAAAGCTTTACTTGCCATTGCCACCCTCTCCCCCTGCGGGTCCGGGGATTCGAATAGGCCCGAGGTATTCCTGCCTGTCTTAAGAGGCGACTAAAAGGAGTCCATCCCGCTCACGGGGGTAGTTAGCGCCTGCGTCCGGAGACGGACGGTTCCTCGACCTATTATTGTGGTCTTTTTGGTTTTTCACTTCTCGTTTCTTCCTTCCTTTTGTTGGTTCCTTTCTTTGCTCTTCTCCACCTCACTGTCTTCCTTACTCTTTCCCTTGACTTCTCCTTGCCTTCTCATTGCCTTCTTCTCATTGCCTTCTTCTCCTTGCCTTCTCTGGTCTCCGCCTCGGCGTTTGAGACAGTCTGTCCTCTTTCTCCCTCTCTTCTTTTTCCTCTTCTTCCTTCCTCCCTTTGCGTGCCTGAAGGCCGACCCACGCATTCGCACGCGTAGCCGGTGACGGGGTAACGTGTAAGTCCCCGCCCTGGGTAGACATGTAAGGCACGCGCGTACCCCCTGGTAAAGGCGAGGCCCGGGGAGGGGTGATTGCCTGAGCTGATACCTTCTGACCATGCCGATTGGTCCCTCCGTCTGTTTCTCGGGAGGTGTGACCTGAGGTGTAAACATTCACCTAAGGCGGGAGTGCCCTCTGAGATGGTCCCCACAAGGAAGGAGCGCGCCATCGGAGACGCTGGCAATCATGGGGGATTCCTCCGCAATGGATTCTACTCCATCTCTCTCGACTTCGCCCCAAAAACGGAAACGTGACCAGCCAACAGTGACAAAAGTACTACCGCCTGCCCCACAGTTCCTCGTAGTTTCTCGATCTGAGGACGGAAAGGATTTTTCCTCTGTCAACCCTTTCGTTATTCAGAAGGGCGTAGATGCCATAGCCGGATCTGTCAAATCTTGTACCAGGTTGCGTAACGGCACCTTATTACTAGAAACTGAGAGTGCCTTTCAGGCACAAAAACTGCTTTGGGCCACCCTCCTGTACACGTTCCCTGTCTGGGTGGAGGCCCACCGAACTTTGAATTCATCTCGTGGTGTAGTCTATACTAGCTCCCTCGACGGCTTGACTGACGAGGAGCTTCAATCTTTCCTCGCTGAGCAGGGCGTGACGGCTGTCCATAGGGTCATGAAAAAGGTCAACAATGACCTTGTACCGACCTGGACACTTTTCTTGACCTTCGATAGTGTTAAGCTGCCATCGCGCATCAAGGCGGGCTACGAGGTTATTTCTGTTCGCCCCTATGTCCCGAAACCTACGCGCTGCTACCAGTGTCAGCGTTTCAATCACACTCGACAGTCTTCTTCCAATGCGGCTAAATGTGTCACTTGTGGCAGGGATGCCCATGAGGGTGACTGTCCACCTCCGTCTCCTCGTTGTGTGAACTGTCAGGGTGACCATGCCGCATCCTCCCGCGACTGTCTTGTCTATAAGGAAGAACGCTGTATCCAAGAAATTCGGGTCTAAGAGAAAGTGTCCACCTCGGCTGCTCGCAAGCTATTGGCTAGTAGGAAGCCCACGCTGCTCCCAGCGGGGAAATACAGTACTGTCCTCGCCTCTCCTCGGACTACCCGGGAGGTAGCAACCCAGACATGCGATCTGACCTTCAGCACCACGGTCGTCCGTTCGGCCAGTGCTAAGATCGCGCGGTCGACGTCTTCTCTACCTCCCATCACCCCACAGACACCAGCCCCTTCATCAGCTTCTGCTAAGACGAAGACCCCGAAGTCAGATTCACGGGCCTTCAAGAAGGAACCATCCCATGCAGACTTCCTCCGTACCTCGACCTCCCAGCCTTCGACCGGTACTTCCACCAAACGTCCTTCCAAAAAGGCGCATAGGAAGCACAGTTCTCCTTCTCCGCCACGGCGCATTTCTTCTCCTGCGCCATCCAGCGGTTGCCGCCCCAGGCCGTCATCCATTTCGCCTGGCCGCACCGCTGGTAGCCGTACATCTGGCCGTTCACCGGCGGAGGAAGCTCCCCCTCCCGGCCATCCTCCCGAGATGGCCGATGACCCTATAGACCCAATGGACGATGACTGTCCGCCTCCTGATAGCGGCGGCAGTGCTCGCTCGAAGCCAGGCCCTAAGCGGCCTTCGAGGTGACCCCTTCTCTCATCTTCCATTTCTTACGATGGCACTTATTCACTGGAAAATTCGCAGCATTCGCTCCAACCGAGAGGACTTGAAATTGCTGCTCCGCTTGCACCGTCCGCTCGTCGTAGCCCTCCAGGAAACGAAGCTACGCCCATGCGATCAAATTGCCTTGGCACACTACACCTCTGTGCGTTTTGACCTACCCCCTGTGGTAGGTATCCCAGCTCATGGAGGGGTTATGTTGCTGGTCCGGGATGATATTTACTATGATCCCATCACGTTGCACACCGGCCTGCAGGCAGTTGCCATCCGCATTACTCTCCCCACTTTTACGTTTTGCTTTTGTACCGTTTACACTCCATCGTCATCTGCTGTTACTAGGGCAGACATGATGCAACTTATTGCTCAGCTACCTGCACCATTTTTGTTAACTGGAGACTTCAATGCCCACCATCCCCTTTGGGGCTCTCCAGCATCCTGCCTGAGGGGCTCCTTGTTAGCAGACCTTTTCAACCAGCTCAATCTTGTCTGCCTCAATACTGGCGCCCCTACTTTTCTTTCGGACACATCTCACACCTATTCCCATTTAGACCTCTCTATATGTACTCCCCAACTTGCACGCCGGTTTGAGTGGTATGCACTTTCTGATACATATTCGAGCGACCACTTCCCGTGTGTTATCCATCTCCTGCAGCATACCCCCTCTCCGTGCTTCTCTAATTGGACCATCTCCAAGGCAGACTGGGGGCTCTTCTCTTCCAGGGCGACCTTTCAGGATCAAACCTTCACAAGCTGCGATCGTCAGGTCGCACACCTCACGGAAGTCATTCTCGCTGCTGCTGAATATTCCATCCCTCACCCTACTTCTTCTCCACCTCGCGTACCGGTCCCCTGGTGGACCGCAGCATGTAGAGAAGCTTTACGTGCTCGTCGACGTGCTTTATGCACCTTTAAATGCCACCCTACAGTGGCAAATTGTATCGATTATAAACGATTACGTGCTCAGTGTTGTCGTATTATTAAAGGAAGCAAGAAAGCCAGCTGGGCTGCTTTCACAAGCACCTTCAACAGTTTTACTCCTTCTTCTGTTGTCTGGGGTAGCCTGTGCCGGCTATCTGGCACTAAGGTCCACTCACCAGTTTCTGGCTTGAAGGTCGCGAATGACGTCCTTGTGGCCCCTGAGGCTGTCTCCAATGCCTTCGGCCGCTTTTTCGCAGAGGTTTCGAGCTCCACTCATTACCACCCTGCCTTCCTCCCCCGCAAACAGGCAGAGGAGGCTAGGCCACCTAGCTTCAGCTCCTCGAATCGCGAAAGTTATAATGCCCCATTCACCATGCGGGAACTCGAAAACGCACTTGTCCGATCACGGTCCTCCGCTCCAGGGTCTGAGTCTATTCATATTCAGATGCTGAAGAACCTTTCTCCTGCAGGTAAAGGTTTTCTTCTTCGTACATACAATCGCATCTGGATTGAGGGACATGTTCCCGCATGCTGGCGCGAGTCTATTGTTGTCCCGATTCCTAAGCCGGGGAAGGACAAGCACTTGCCTTCCAGTTATCGACCTATCTCCCTTACCAGCTGTGTCTGTAAAGTGATGGAGCGAATGGTTAACTCTAGATTGGTTTGGCTGCTCGAGTCTCGACACCTACTTACCAATGTACAATGTGGATTTCGTAGGCGCCGCTCTGCTGTTGACCATCTGGCTCCCGGGACACGCTGGTATCTGTGGGAATGAGGCGGCCGATATAGCGGCCAAGGCTGCAGTCTCTCTTCCTCAGCCAGCTATTCAGTCGCTTCCCTTTACCGATCTACGGAGCGGTTTATGTCGCCAAGTTGCTCATTTATGGCATGCGCATTGGTCGGCACTTCCCCGTAATAAATTGCGGGAAGTGAAAGCCCTTCCTTGCGCTTGGACCTCTTCCTCCCGAACGCGTCGTCGGGAGGAGGTTATTTTAGCTAGACTCCAGATAGGGCACTGTCGTTTTAGCCATCGACATCTTTTAAGCGGCGATCCTCCCCCACTCTGTCCCCACTGCTCTCAGCTGTGGACGGTAAGACACCTTTTAATTGAATGCCCCTATTTTAATCCGTTACGCTCCCGTCTACAGCTATCGCCTGATCTATCGTCGATTTTAGCAGATGACACGCGCTCAGCTGACCGCGTTCTCCAGTTTATTAGTGACAGTGAAATGACGTCAGTCATTTGAAGCTTTTGTTGGGGACAATTTTAAGCATTCTTCTATTTTTAGTTTCTCCAATTTTCTGACCTTGTTCCCATTGCTGCTGGTTTTCAATTTCGGTTTTTTACTGTCTTAAGTCACGGGCTGGGCGCTAATGACCATAGAAGTTTTGCGCCCTGAAACCACAAAAAAAAAAAAAAAAAAGTCTTCATGCTGACGCTGGCGAATTGCCACTCACCTACCGGCGCGATATACTGCTTTGTCGGTATGCCTGTCGGCTACTGTCAATGCCCGACCATCCGTCTTATCGTTCCTTTTTTGACGACTCTCTTGACCGTCAATACGGGTTGTATGTCTCTGCCCTGCTACCCCCTGGAGTTCGCTTTCGTCGCCTCCTTCAACACCTTAATTTTTCACTCCCTGCAACCTTTCGAGTGGGCGAGAGCCGCACGCCACCTTGGCTCCAGGCTCAGGTCCGCGTTCACCTTGACCTCAGCTCGCTCCCAAAAGAGGTCACCCCCGGTTCGGTCTACCACTCCCGTTTTTTGGAACTTAGTTCGAAGTTCATCCATATGACTTTCATTTATACAGATGGCTCTAAGACCAATGACGGGGTCGGGTGTTCCTTTATTGTCGGGGCACAAAGTTTCAAATACCGGCTCCATGGCCATTGTTCGGTCTTCACAGCTGAGCTCTTTGCCCTCTACCAGGCTGTTCTTTACATCTGCCGCCACCGACATTCTGCTTATGTCATCTGCTCAGATTCCCTGAGCGCCATCCAGAGCCTCAGTGATCCGTACCCGGTTCACCCTTTCGTACACCGGATCCAACGCTCTCTTCAGCAGCTGGTGGACGTCGGTTCTCTGGTTAGCTTTATGTGGGTTCCTGGCCATGTCGGTATCCCTGGGAACGAAGCTGCAGATGCCGCGGCCAAGGCTGCGGTCCTCCAGCCTCGGACAGCTTCTTGTTGTGTCCCTTCGTCTGATTTTAGCAGGGTCATTTGTCGGCGCATCTTATCGCTGTGGCATGCCGATTGGGCTGCACTTGCCGACAACAAGCTTCGGGCCTTAAAACCTCTTCCCGTGGCTTGGACGTCCTCCTCACGCCCTTCTCGGCGGGAGGAGGTAGTTTTAGCCCGGTTAAGAATTGGACACTGCCGGTTCAGCCATCGCCATCTGCTGACGGCTGCGCTGGCGCCGTTCTGCCCATGTGTCTTTTATCGTGTTTTCCCTTTTAGTTGTTGTCAACTTGTGCCTCGCGGTGCATTCTTAGAGTAGTCAGGGCGCTAATGACCATTGAAGTTGTGCGCCCTAAAACCACAAAACAAAAAAAAAAAAAAAAAAACAAAAAAAAAAAATTGCCACCCTCCATTTTATATCCTCTCTACTTCAACCATGATCAATCATTTTGCTCCCCAAATAGGAAAACTCATCTACTACTTTGTGTCTCATTTCCTCATCCAAATCCCTCGGCATCACTGATTTAATTCGAGTAAATTCTATTATCCTCATTTTGCTTTTGTTGATATTCATCGTATATCCTCCTTTCAAGACACTATTCTTTCTGTTCAACTGTTCTTCAAGGTACTTCACTGTTTCTGACATAATTGCAATGTCGTTGGCACACCTCAAAGTTCTTAGAATTAGATTTTCACTCTGCAGCGGAGTGTGTGCTGATACGAAACTTCCTGGCAGATTAAAACTGTGTGCTCGACCGAGACTCTAACTCGGGACCTTTGCATTTCACAGGCAAGTGCTCTACCATCTGAGTTACCGAAGCAAGACTCACGCGCGGTCCTCACAGCTTTACTTCTGCCAGTATCTCATCTCCTACCTTCCAAACTTTACAGAACTCTCCTGCGAACCTTACAGAACTAGCACTCCTGAAATAAAGGATATTGCGGAGACATTGCTTGGCCACAGCCTGGAGGATGTTTCCAGAATGAGATTTTCACTCTGCAGCAGAGTGTGCGCTGATATGAAACTTTTGGATTTTAATTTCTGCTACAAATTTTTCTTTTTTCTTCAGTGCTTGCTGAATATACAGATTCAATAGCATCAGGGATAGGCTACAACCCTGTCTCCCTCCCTTCCCAGCCACTGCTTCCCTTTCATGCCCCTCGACTCATAACTGCCATCTGGTTTTTGTACAAATTGTAAATAGCCTTTTGTTCCTTGTATTTGACCCCTGCCACCTTCAGAATTTGGAAGAGAGTATGAGTCATCATTGTCAAAAGGTTCCTCTAAGTCTACAAATGCTAGAAATGTAGGTTTACCTTTCCTTAATCTGTGTTCTGAGATAAGTTGTAGGGTCAGTATTGCCTTATGTTTTCAAAAATTTCTATGGAATCCATGATTTATCCCAAGGTCAGCTTCTACCAGTTTTTCCATTCATCTGTAATGAATTGGTGTTAGTATTTTCCAGCCACGACTTATTAAACTGATAGTTTGGTAATTTTCATGTCTGTCAACACCTTTGTTCTTTGCGATTGGAATTGTTATATTCTTCTTGAGGTCAGGGTATTTTGCCTATCTCCTACATCCTACTCACCACATGGTAGTTCCGCCAGGGCTGGCTCTTCGAAAGCTATCAGTAGTTCTAATAGAATGTTGTATACTTCAAGGGTCTTGTTTAGACTCGGGTCTTTCGCTGCTTTGTCAAACTTGTCACACAGTATCATTTCTCATTTCATCTTCATCTACATTCTGTTCAATTTCCATATATTGCCCTCCAGTACATCACCCTTTTGTACATCCTCTATATAATCCTTCCACCTTTCTGCTTTCTCTTCTTTGCTTAGAATTGGTTTTCCATCTGAGCTCTTGATATTCATTCAAGTGCTTCTCTTTTCTCTACAGGTCTCTTTAATTTTCCTGTAGGCAGTATCTATCTTATCCCTAGCGATACATGCCTACCCTACTAAGGTATGTAATACTCCACACAGACATATAGACTGCCTGGCCAGCTTTTCCTGATAACATCCTCCTGAGTAGTCTCTGCCTGGAGATCTGAGTGTGGGACTATTTTACCTCCAGAATATTTTGCCTAAGATAATTTTGTGCAATAGAGCTGCATGCTCTTCAGAAGAAAAACAAACACAACTACAGTTTCCCTTAGCTTTCATCAATTTGCAGTATTGGTACAGGAAGCTGGTTAATGTTACAAGGCCAGGTCAGTTGATCATCCAGACCATTGCTCTAGCAACTGCTGAAAAGGATTTTGCCCCCTCTTGAGGAACCATGTGTTAGCTTGATTTCTGCTCAGATAATACTTACCTGTGTTTGCACCTAACACTGTTTACAGTATTGTTGACTTGCAAGCAACCCTGCCCGAGCAGTGTCCATGGTTCATTTGGGGTGGGGCCTGTGCACTGTTGTTTAAAGTGCTGTCTTTGAGCAGGAGAACTAGTTTTAGCATGTAGATCTGTAGAATTACTTCATTATCTATATGAATATAACAATTCTGTGAGACCGCATTGGCACCCATACAAACTAACAGATGGAAACTGTTGCTATGTCTCCGATTTGAGGCTGTAACTCCTAGTTTCAGGATCAGTTACTTCAACAATTATCCTACCCAAGCATGCCTCCAGGGCTGCCAAGGGGATGTCAGTTGCGTGTCCTCATAGATTTTCATCTTAGGTTCAGAATTTGAAGGTCAGTGACCAGCCAAATATTTTGTATGACACAGTTCTCCATAAAAGTAGAAACAAGGAATGCATTTGGCAATTGGGTGATTTGTGAGTGCTGGTAAGTATAAAAAAATTTATTTATAGTTGTCTGTAGCTGAATGCATAGGACAATAGTATAATAATCATGAAATTGGTGGTTCAGATCACACTAAGTGCTACCAGTTCTTTTAGTTTTATTTACCTTCCATATGTAAAACGAATGGTAATTTTAATTCATGCTGAATCATACTTTTTAATACCTATTTTTAATTAAAAGTTACATAAAAATGCAAGTACTCTTGAGAAATTACATTTTGGTACAAAAATGAAGAGCATCAAATGGAAAATAAAGAAATCTCACATAAATTCATCAAAATATTTCTTTTCATATGTCAAATGATGGAAAAATATGTAATTTTCACCAAACCATTACAATTCAGTATTCGTTAAATTTGCAGTTTTTAGTAGTTTTGGAAGTTTTTAAAAAGTTGTAGTTCCTACTAAGAGATTCGAACCAGGAACTTCCCCATTAAGGCACTTTTATGCTATACTCTAAATTATCAGCAGTTGTGTTAATAAATAGGAAATATTTTGTGGTAGATAGCACTCAGAAATCTTCTGATCTTAAAGTAAAATTATTTTAGTTGTTTGGTAACTGCATAGTGCTGGTTTAGGAAATTGATGTTCCAGCACTAAACTCCAAATACTGTAAATCTGAAAGAAATTGAAGAGGATGATCTGCAAGATCCCCTTTTCAGTTAAGTTCTTAATGTCACAGGGATGTGCCCATAATGCTTAAGGTGACAGCCCATAAAATGCAAGAAATCCAGGTTTAACTCATCAGTGCAGCCCAAATAAATTTTTACGTCTGTTGTTACATAGAGGATTCTCTAATATTAGGCAGTCATTAGATTGCTATGTGAATGTTACTGATTAGCTTAAATCTTCTGGTATTCACAATTGCAGCGAACTGTGTGTGAATAGAGCAATGACTGTAGGATCCATTTTAATTCTTGCAGAGGAACTATTTTCTTTACAAAATCATATAGGAGAACAAAATTACCTGCTGTTTAGGTCTTTAGCCCCAAACATGTTTCCTGTGCCTCTTCTTACAATCTGAAATGACCTGTGCATTTTTCTATTCCCTTGAAAAGCCCATGTTCCATAAAGTAACAGTTCCATTGCCAGAGGTGGTTCTGCAACATCCACTTGTTTTGTTTAATTTGTTGGCTGCCCCTTTAGGTATAGTGGTCTACTGTGTAGAATAAGTTATGTTTTTCCTTCTCCCTCTTGTCCCCACCTTAGTCAATTATGTATCTGTCGTTTTAGTATCTATGCTGTAGTAAAAAATTTGAAATGAATTTTTATGTTCTATAATGGAGAAACTTCGTAAGGCAAAGCATTGTAATTATGTCTTTTCTGTTACTGTCTTCTGTTTTGCTACCATATGCATCACTGTCAACTATCATTTGTAGAGATGTCCTTGATCCCCTTTCTAACATTTTTGTTCAGAAGTTCTGGGGTTTTCATTTTTTTTCATGTTTTGCAAGATATGATCTTGCTTAGAAATTAATGGAAGGCTTCTTATATAAGCTGTCTTGGTGGTTCTCATATGTTCAACTTTCGGTTGGCCGTGGGGATTCGGGGGATTTAGCTTGATTTGGGTTTGCTGTACAGGTACTTGCTGTCATGTAACTATGTAATGTTAACATTTGCTGGTCCTCACTGTCATCCACAACATTCCCCATGCTGTTTGTATTGGCTGTTACGTCATGTCTGATCACTTTACCAGGTTTGTTAGGGAGAAGTATGTTCCTGTCTTTCAGAATTTCTTTTTAACAGTAGCAACCTGTGATCCTTCAGTAGTCCAGTGCTCATATTCCAATCTCTGTATTTAGAGAATTTATTATTTTTGGCATGTCTAGTGCTAACAGAATAAATATTTTCCTTTTGTGTGGGTTTTCTAAACAGTTAGAGGTTAATTTAGGGAAAACATGTTTTGTAGAGTTTTCACAGGAATCTTTGTTCTTGCAGCTGTGCTAATGTCACAGGACATGATTTTGAGATGAATGAGTTCAGATTGTCCTCTGAAATTTAGATCTACATTTTCCATGGATTCTCAAAATCTCTTAAAGGAAATGGATGAACATCTCCTGATAAAAGGCCATGGCTCATGTCTAAATTTGCTCAACCTCAGGTCATGTTGTACATTATTGATGTAATTTTCCTCCACATCTTTCTCCCCATTTGAATGCATGCATTGACCAGTATATATATCCTGTCACTGCAGTATGATACAGGAATTTGATTTGTATACAATATTTACCAGACTATTTCTTAAGCATTAATGTACTATGGTGGGTGGATGTTGGAACTCAGATGGTTATTTTTTCCACATCACAATTGACACTTTAAAATTATTTTTTCCTCACATTTGATACTTACCTGCATGCAGATTTCAAATTTCAGTTACATGCAATGAGATAAATGCATATTTATTTCATTGTACAGTACTGATTTTTCATGATGATGATAAATGTATTACTGCCTGTGCTCTGTGGTGCATCTTTCTAGTGGGTCCTCTGTATGGAATATCAGATTTTGTAGCTAATTATTTCTAGTTTTCCTTCCAGTGTTGTGTGTACAATCCCACTGTTAGTTAATGAAACTCCGGATCTTGTCTTGAATGCTTACACACTTTCCTAAGAGTAAGAGGATTGCGTATTGAATGGGAGTGAGGTTGCAAATTCAAGTGTTTTGGGTTCAGTCCCAAGCATCACCTGTAACTTTTTCACATGGAAATTGTATATGTGGAAAACGAGTTTCCATTCCAGTGTGAAGCTCAAGGTCGTCATGTAACTTACTGTGTCAGTGAGTTCAGAAGTTGGAGGAAGCCAGTGGCCTACCGCACCCAGTAAGACAATGCCTAATAGAGCACTAAGGTGTTAATAACTACCTCCAGGTTGTTGAAAGCTTTACTTTTACCTTGGGTTTAATTAGGTTTTGTGACATTTGACATGTATTTTCCTCAGTTCCAAAATTAGGTGACCCAAACTTAGATCTGCATTTATCTATTTACTGTCTTCACAGGTGGTTTTCTAACCTAAAAATCCATTCTGCATGTAGCCTGCTACGTGTTTTGTTTCCTCTTGACCATAGTGCTCTCATGGGCTTTGCAGAGGTACCCTATCATCTTCCACTGAATAACACAGGTCAGAAAATACGGAGCTGAGATCATCATAAAATCAAAAAATATTCTTATTGGAGCCTTCACCTTGGCACAGGCAGAGGAGAGCTAAAGTATAGAAGTAGAGCTTGTGAGTGGAGTTCTACAAAATGGACATGAAATTTTGTGGTGCAACAAAATTGCTTCATAGGTAGAGATTTGCTGATTAGTCAACCAAACTCACAGGAACATAATTCAGTTGCAAATGACAATCTATCTGTATGTAGAAAAATATCGAGGATCATACATAACCCAGAAATATAGAAAAATTAGGTAATAGTGAAAAAGTCAGTGGGATGTTACTGCTGCCATGCACATCACAGTGGTCTGCAGAATTAAGATGTGAATGTAGACACACTCACAGCTAACAACATTAACATTTCCAAAATATATAAAATAACAAATTCTACAAATTTGTGCCAGTTAACTTACGGCAAACGTACATGCTCGCCAGGTAGGACTTGCAAATTTTTACAACTCTCCTTTCAAGGCAACAATTTCTACCCATAATGAAATGGCAGTTAAACACACTAATAACCAACTACCTGTATAAAATACATAAGCACGTTGAGTAAAAAAAAATTGGCAGTAAACAGCTCTGTACTGATTGTTGCCATCAAGTCTGTGGAAAGTGGTAGTTGAGACTGAACAATAGAAGATGTGAGGTCCCCCACACCAGAATTGTAGAACTCCACTTTTGGTTTACATGATAAATCGTACAGATTTAATGGTTGCTGTACAGTATGGGATCCTTAGTAGATAGGATTAATGGAGGGTACCGAGAAAGTTCAAAGAAGGAAAGCTTGTTTTGTATTATTGCAAAGTAGTGGGAAAAGTGTCATGTGTACATTATGAGTTGATGTGGTAAGGGGAAGAAAGGCGTTTCTCTTTGTATTGAGTTCTTTCCTCAAAACTTCAATCACCAACTATTTTCCTCTGAATGCCAAAATATGTTTTGACACCCAACTACATCAGGAGAAATGATGATAAAATAAAAGGAATCAGGGCATACACAAAGAGAATTGGTAACTTCTGTGCCCAGATAATCTCAGCACTGCTAGATCAGTCTCTGGCCATCCATACACACACAAGTAGTCTCAAGGGGCAGCATGAGACTTTCATCTGTATCTCCTAACTGTTACTGACAATTAGCAGTGCAGTTCTTCACATGCCACTACTCAAAAGGGAAGGGAACTGTGTGTGTGTTGGGGGGGGGGGGGGAGGGGGGTAGAAGGTGGAAGGGTGGAAGTGCAGTCTACTGATTGCAAGTACAGCAGACACCCTTTTAGTACACTCAAAGTGTAGATTCTAACTCAGCTGGAGATGTTGTGTTGTATTATTATAGGTGAATGGAAGGGAAAATGGAAAAAGAGTGAACAGCATCTACATCCATGTCCTCATTAAAATCCATACTCTGGAATCTGCTGAGAGTTACAAGGCAGATAGTACTTCCTACTGCACCAGTAAGTAGGGCTTCTTCCATTCCATTCACATACAGAGTGCAGGAAAATTGTTGTGAAATTGACTCTGTGCATGCTGTAATTAATCAAGTCTTGTCCTTATGCTCCCAGGGAAGTGATACGTAATAGGATGATATGTATTTCTAGATTTTTCACTTACAGCTGATTCTTAAATCTCTGTAAATAGTATTTCATAGGATAGTTTGCATCAATCTTAAAGCATCTGTGTGTCTTGTTTCTTAGCATCTGCACGACACTGTCAATTGTGAAAATTTGTGCCGCCCATCTTTGTATATGTTGAGTATTCTGTGACAATCATATGTGGTGCAAGTGCCACACACCTGAGCAGGCTTCTAGTATGGATTGTACAAATGTTTTATAAGCAATCTCCTTTGTGGACTGGTTGCATTTTACCAGTGAATCAAAGTGTGCTATAAAAGTGCAATTTTACATTTCTGAACAGACCGATGGCCTCAGCAGTTTAGTCACTTAGGAATTCAATGCCGCCCACCCCCCTCCCTCTCTCTCTCTCTCTCTCTCTCTCTCTCTCTCTCTCTCTCTCTCTCTCTCTCTCTCTCTCTCTCTCTCTCTCTCTCACACACACACACACACACACACACACACACACACACACACACACAATATAAATATATATTTTTTTTCTGGACATTTACAGCAAGTTGACAATCTCTGCACCACTTTGAATTCTTATCCAGCTGTGACTGACCATTCATGCAGCATTTTCCGGTATAGGGCCGCAAAACGTAAACAGCATCACAAATGACCTACAAGCAGCAAATTCGAATTCCTGTCTTTTATACAATAATTAAACTGTGCCATCATGATCCAGTACAGGTGACTCTCTGACTTAACACTGTATAATATGAACATGAGAGAACTACAGAGGAATGTATTTGATGCCTTATGAGATCGGAAAATGCTGATTTGTTTTATATGCATGGGAATCTTTTGTGGCTATTTAACACAGTGAGACAATTAATGTGAGAGAGGGAGAAAGAGTTGGTTATTTGAAAGGAATTTTTAACAACACGTTAATGAGGGGAAGACCAATGGTATGTGTTAAGAATGTCATAAGAAATATTTAATATTGGAAAATTTTTTTCAGTTCTGACAAACATCTCTAATCTCCTGGAAGTGAGAAATTTCAGTCACTGGGCACTGGTTGCAGATCAACCAGATACTTCGTTCATAATTGTTTGCACCTCATGAATGCATTATCATCATTGGTATAATGAATGGAAACCACCATCTGCATCACTATTTTCTGTAATAAAGATGATCAGTTTTCATGGGAATTGCAGATCAGCCCCATATAAAAATTGGAAAAGTAAGAATGAGGGCAGGCAATATAAATATTATGCGAGTATAACACTATAAAAATACTGATAATGTTACAAGAAATAACATCAACGTTCTGATGATTCATTAATTCAGTGACAGCAACATAATTACACAGCTTTACAACATGCTTTAAACAGTAGGCAGCAACAACATGACACATTTACCAATCCAGTCCCTTTCCCACCAACACTGTCACATTTACAAACTAAGTACTTCTCAGCCCTGCTTTAAGGCTTGTGCTTTACACTATAGCTCACATAATACATGCAGTGAGCATTGATTTAATAATCTGAACATAACACCACTATATAGGGCAGGGCCGGCCAGAAATTCTGCACGCGTGCGGTGCTCCTGGACATGTACAACTTCCGGGTCACAGCATGCACGCCGCAGCCGTCAGCGTTCATGTAGTGCATGTTTCTACCCATAGATTTCGCTTTATCCACTTGCTAGGATACTCTGTACTAGCGCATTCTAGTGCTCTTTCCACAGCTTGCAAGCCAACCATGGGAAGGTATTTTGCGTATTAAACATTTAAAATACTGTCACAGTCTACTCATTGAGATGTCTAGTTTTATGTTAACAGTTTAACCCAGTAAGACAAGTAATACAGTTAACAACCGTGGGTTTTTATTAAGGCAGCTTGACTGACGGCAGGTAGATAAGAGTAATGTTTTTGATCTAGTATTTAAGAAAGAGAGCACTTAGCGACTTCCAACGAACCTTATTCACGATTTCAAATAACATTAAACTAATGCAAGGTTTACTATAACTAATTCTCGGTGCCCTCAGTCACACCCACATAATTTCTGTCTCACTGACCTCCGAACAGAATGATAACCGCAGACCTCTCGATGATCACCTGTTATTTCAATACTATTATTGCTACATCTTTCATCAGCTCCGTCTGAATTCTGCATAATAACCGACAATTCGATGAATGTTACGTTTTATCGACTTCAGATGAGCGTAGCCCTTCACACATTAAAAAAAAAAACCTAAATGTAAGTATACATTGGAACAACCGGTTTAATGACCAACTTCCCTGATACTAATGTAACATGGAGCAGAATGAGGCACTAATGCACAGTTAGTAAACAATCATTTTTAAGTATGAATGGAATAAATCCAAACACGTTTATCACTGGTCATGAGAAATGATAATCGAGTTGTGTCTCATCCATTTTCTTAAGGACATTTAATTTTGCTTGTCGTTCTTCACTGTTGAGTACACTACTCGTCTTTGTGATATGTATTGTAGTGTCTTTCAATTGAAAACTTACGCTGGCCGCCTGTTATTCGGCAGCATAGCAAACACTGAGTTTTCACCAACGGCTACAAAAAAGAATTGCAGTTCCCAGTCATTTTTAAACAACTGAGAACATAGATCTCCCGTCCTTTGCTTTTTCACAGTACCTGCCATTTCTCAATACTTCTCTGTTAAGGTTACGGTTACCAGGGGTAAACGAGACTGGGTATGTTGCGCTCTTGCTTGTACCACATAAACAGGGAAGTGGAGCCACCGCCGTTCAATTAGGACACATGTCTAATAACAGATGTCGCTGTCGCACACGTGTGCAAGTGTGCAGCACTTCCGCACGTCTGCACACTGTGCAGCGTTTGGCCAACCCTGATATAGGGTGTTTTCTCCACCATTTACAAACAGGGATTGTTTGAGGAGAGGATACAAACCAGAAAAGGTCTTCTGTCCAGAAATGCATGATTTCCATGCTAGAGACCATTTGTTAAATCGTACATTGTTACAGAGATTGTGGTCTAATATGTACCGTACCATCCAGCCAGTCACAGTCATTGTATGCATGGTTTCTCATACATCATGCTGTAGGATCCTCTCCTGCCATAGTAATTGTTAATGTGTCATGTCAACTGCGTTTGATATTGAGCAAGGAACTTTATTTTCTATGCCAGTAATTCCTAGACACTGCTGGACCTTTTTATTCCGTTGTGTACTGTACCATAAGAAGGGAATGAAACAAGTGTCATTCTTGCTTGCTCTAGCTAGATAATTACTTGCATCAATTTATGCTAGACATCGCTAGGAGTGGCATTGTGACTGGAGTACACTAAAATAGGGTGAATACGGTTATGAATCAGAGCAACACGTATGAACACCAGAGCAATGAAAGGCAAAGTTATTACTACAATCGTCTGAAGTATATACCCATAAATTGACGAAACAAACTTTCAGCAAAGTGTTATTGAAATGTAGCTTTCCTTGTGCTTTACTTCATCCAAAATCAGCGTATCTTTGTTTTCATTTTGTCCTTTCCGAAAATAATTCCTAATTGTTCTATGGGCTCTTTGTTAATTTCACATGAGCATTTGAGATCATTTAATTTTGGAGATGTTTCAGAAGGTTGTTGCAACAATGCGTGCTTCAAACAATACCTGTAATTATCCTTTGAGCTACTATTTTTCGAGAGCATACTATCCAGAATAAATTCATTGTCACATCACATAATGCATTCTATTGCTGTTTTTAAATTGGCATTTCTTTAACATAGTGACAAATATGATTTTCTGTTTTTACTGAGTTTACAATGATCTAGGACATTTGTCTGAGCTATCTTATGGTTTTCATCTGAGACTTGTTTTTGGAAGAGATTGATTTCGGCATTTGCTGTCCTTAATTTATCACGTAATCTGACAATTTCCAGTTCCTGGCACATCAACATTGTTGTAATGTGATTACTACTCCGTCCAGTACTGATCAGCTCCCTACATTTTCCTCAGCTGAAAAAGCACTGGCAGACATTGAAACTGCAGCTTGTTTACTGTCTTCTTTCAACAGCTTCCCTTAAGCAAGTGCTTTACTGACGATTTTCTTTCCTGTAATATTTTCGTTAGATATTTCAGTAAACTGGGAAATACACGATGAACCACTGAGCTGCTCTGGTTTTAAGAGACCACCCTTGTCTTAAAATTTCAACTTGTTTACTGGTGATAGATTTGTTGTTCCTCACTGAAATGTGAATCACACACACAACAACTGCCAGACTGTCTTTCTGAGGAATTGCTGTCAACCATTTTTAAATTCTACTTTAGTTTTTGGAGACATACAAAATATTTACCCTTAGTTTCTCTTCACCCATATCGGTTCACTGGATCAAAAAACGTGGACATGTTTTGTTCGTTTTCTTCTATAAATACCAGTAACTATAACTCTCAGCACCTCCTTATAATCACAGCCTTCAACTTGTAACGGAACTGAAATGATGGTGGGCTGACAGTAATTTGGAGCCCGCGCGTCGGAAACGGGCGCGCTGGTGTGAGACTGCCAGGGAGTGCACCCTGATGCCATCTATTGGCGAAACTGGGAATTAGCGCTGGCTCTCAGGCAATGCACTACGCTCTCGGAGTCAAATGTATTCTTTTTCTTGGTAATTATAAGTTATTACTGTATGATTTAATGTTATAAAGCGCTAGTAGTAAATTATTATGACTGGTATGAACTCCAGGGTAATAAATGTAAATATTCTTAAATACTAAATGATTTCGGTAAAAAGGTGGTAGGGGAACGCCCCCACTCCTGGTGATACGAGCGTAGCTGGAGGTAGCTGGAGACACAGGGACTGAACAATGGAATGGCCTGGGGAGGCTTGACGTGAACGGACGTGCGTAACTGTGCTCACGCAAAAGTGATTGTGC
The DNA here is from genome assembly GCF_021461395.2 of Schistocerca americana. Taxonomy (NCBI): domain Eukaryota; kingdom Metazoa; phylum Arthropoda; class Insecta; order Orthoptera; family Acrididae; genus Schistocerca; species Schistocerca americana. The sequence goes on along the minus strand of NC_060129.1, from coordinate 148,808,315 downwards.
AACAGCGAAGAGGCGAATATCGTCGCCGTTTGTGGAGTGGAACGCGACGAATGGTTGTTGAAGCCGTCTCTATGCCACTGGGGCTGATTGTAAGAGTTCCTGCGCCCAGATTTTATGGGGGACGCGCAGTAGCTTATACGAGTGCTACAGCTCGTGGTTCCAGCCGCCATTGAGGGCATGAGGCGTGAAGAGCGGCGTTAGCCATCTGCATCTCACCACCAGCACCGACACGTCTACTCAAGGCAAGACTGCTTGAAATTGTTAAGTCGAACTTTGTATACATGTAAAAGGAGAATACCAGTTTTCTTTTGTGCAAGTGCAGAAGACAGAATATAGTAATGAGTAAAATTACGACGCATGTTGTTCCTTGTAAAGTGTAGTAACCTGAAACATAGTGTAGTGAAATCAGACTGAGGCCACCATCGCCTCTTTCATTTACAATTCTTTTGGGTGTAGAATACTTTAGCGTATAAGAACCAGAAAAGAGCAATGAGTCGCCTATTTATAGTTACTTAAATTTTTCTGAGTAACCTTTCAAGTAAAGTCACTTAACTAATTCTATAGCAGTTGTCCAGAGAGTAATATCCCAAAGTCATTAAATAAGTTGAAGGATAGAATTTTGTTAACCTAAGTTGCATAAATTGTCTTGGTGGTAATTACCAAGCCAACTCACAGAAATTGAGAGAGTATTTGCTTTGTAGAATCATCTAGAATGATCAGAAATAGTAATATTCAGAATCAAGTTTAAAATTCAACTCAAGCCGTTTCACTTTGAAACGAGCCAAAAAATTGATTTATTCTTTTGCTCCTTCAGAGCTGGCGACCGTAGTTATAAGTATTTTCAGGAGGATTCGACGGTAAGTCTGCTGCTCTCGTCGTGCTGATAGGATTACCCACTGCTGCTAGCAGTGGTGATTGGATACATAAGCTCACTACCAAGTTAAGTGGGTCAGGTAGGCAGTGTTACCGTGTGAACTGTAGGGCACTGTAGGCCGTGGATCGAACCCGTTCAATCATCACAGCTCTTTGAGAAATAGTCCGGTTAGGAGTGTACTAATCCAATAGGTAAATACTGGCGAGTAACGGTCAGAAATGTATACGCAAGTGAATTTAGCAAGGTCTATGTAGCACCTAGTTAATGTGGTGTAATGGCGAGGGTAGGAGTGGAGTAAAAGTGAGCTGAGCTTGTGGCAGCTGTGCTGTCTTCAAAGATTAATAACGCCAGAATTCACTACTAACTCTTACCATTAGGGCTGAGCTATTTACAGTTAAAATACGTAGCAGTAAGCGCAAAGGCGTGACAGCTACAAGTCCGTATTGGCTTTATACATACGGAAGTAGGAAGCGGGTCATTCTGTCAGTGGAGGGGTTAAAACAACGGAGTCACTTGAGAACATACCCCATTTACTGATGGAAAGATTCGGCGGTTCGGTCGCATGTGGCGACCGTGACAGGACTTGCCAAGTTTGTAGAATAATGGCTGCAATAAAAGTGTTTTATATAAACTTGTAGTTTCAAGAAAATTTTAAATTTAAAATTCTGTTGTAGACAAATATACCACAATTGGTAAGTTCAAGACGACAACCTGCAAAGCAGCAAAAGAAAGTCCAATAGTAGGAGTTAAACAAGTAATACTTGGTTTAATAAACATTTCTATTAGGCACGAAATACAGCAGCTTAAGATGGAGTCGAATAGTAACAAGCAAGACGAAAACATTACAAGGTCAGACCCAGAGTTAGGGACCATAAATACTGTTGTAGGGTTGGAAAATCCTATAGATGATTCCACACCCACAAAACAGGAGCAACGGGAAGTGAAACCAAAGGTAGTGAAAAGTGAACCCAATGTATCTGTGGATGCAAGTCACAAGGGAGAGGATATGGAATTAACAAGTTTGTTAAATAGTATGATGGCGCAAATTCGAGAAGGGAATGCTAGTTTGAAAGCAGAAATGGCTAGTCATATATCCCAATTGGAGGAAAACCTATCTGGTAAAATAAAAGCCAATTTAGATATTTTGAATACGCAAAGCCAACGTATCACAGAGGTAAACAAATCAGTAAATAGCATTAGGGCTGAAATAACAAATGTCCAGAGAAAAGTCACAGAAATAGAGAAAAGATTTGATACCGAAATTCAGAGAATAGAGAAATCAGTGGAACCTTTGGTTAGTGAAAAATTAGAACCGATAATTGAAAGTAAATTACAGGTGATAGTACCAGTTGTAAAGAAAGAGATTGTTAAAGAAACGGCAGCTGATATTGAAACACTGCGCAATACCATGTTGAGTTTTGATGCATGTGTGCAGGAGCAGGAAAATACACTGCGTAATGAGATAAAATTGTTAAGTCAGCAAGTTCAGAATCAGACGTTTCTTAACTGTAGTGGTATCCCATTGGTAATGCAAAAATCGGAAATACTGAGTAGGGAGGAAAAATACGATCCTCAAAAGAAACAAGGTGGATGGCATCCAATGGATTTTATAAAAAATTGTGAACGTGTCTTACCAACAGACATGTCGGGTAAAGAAAAAATTAATTTAGTAATAGACGCTTTAGCAGGTCATGCTAAACGTTGGGGATTGAATTTGGATATCGACAATTTGAAGTTTACAGACTTCAAAGAAAAGTTCCTTGAGGAATTCTGGGGCACACAACAGAGAGATAGGTTGTGGAGAGAATTCGTGGTCGCCAGAATGCCAGAACATGGGCGTGGGCTCATGAAAGAATACTGTGAAGGATGGTTCAAGCGTTTGGAGTATCTTAAAGATCGTAGATCAGAATCGGAGATAGTGTGGGAGTTGTGGAAAAAGCTACCTGACGATTCAAAGCGTTATGTAGGAGGCACTCATCGAACATTCGATGAATTTTTAGAAAAAATCGAGAATGAAGATAGGTGGCGTGAAACTAGAGAGTTTCGAGGTTTCAGAAATCAGAATGGAATAGTAAAAGGTGGTAGGAATGAACCGCAAATTAACATGATGAGAGGAGGTAACTCTCAGCGAGGGAGAGGACACTATCAGGGAAACAGGATGCATTATCAAAATCAGGAAAACTAAATACCGCGCAGGTCAAGGGCCTAACGCGCGCGGAAAGAAAGAAATGGCCCAAATATAGGGAAGATCGGAGTAGTCAGTACTATAGTAGGATAGTGCGTCGTTCGCCTGAAGAGCAGTTACATAAACGAAACTTTGCGAAGTATAATGCAGGGATACAAACAGAGGAGAGAGAGCAGAGAGGAATTATTAAGGGAAATGAAGTAGGAAAAGAATATCGGTCGGATGTGAAGGCTCACGTGAATGAAATAAGTACAATTCGAGGTCAGAGTGACGAATTGATGATGGAAGAGTCGGAGAAGGCGTTGTTTGTCGGTAGGGATGGCAACTGTGCAGAGAGGCAGGGGCAAGGTAGGAGTGATGTGATATATGGTAAAAGGTTCGTACGAATAGTCGACGAATCGCATCGAGAAGTAATTAAAGAGGAAAGGGTGGATAAGAAAAAGGGGCATAGTGCAGAGACGCATGCCGATTCAGAAATTACCTCGTATGCAGAATATGTACATCAGCTCAAAAGCCAGCCAGCACAATTAGAAAGATCTTCTACTCAAGTGATTAATTTGGACCCGAATATGACAGTGTTAGAGAGCCATACCGATTATGATGTGTACCTAGTGACAGCAAGAGTACATGACTGTGATGAAGATTCTTTTAGAGAAATTAGAGAAAGTGTATCTAACCAAGAGAAAGAGTGTTGTGATCCCTGTAGTACTGAAGCAAATGAGTTGAGTGAGACTGGAATTCCATTAGTAGGGGAAAATAATGAAAGTAAGAGTGGCGAATGCACTATCCAACAAAGGGAAAGTAGAGAAATGGATTATAATTTGCGAGAATTATTTGAATCCGAAGAAGGTCATATTTCTAAGGAGGAGGAATTATCGTCAGAATCATCAGAAAGCATCCAGGGAGAAAAGGAAGTAGAGGAAGTTTCCGATTCCGCAACCGAGAGTTCAGGCATGACAGATTCGAATGAGAACGAGATGGCATTAAAGAGCCTAGACGAAGGACTATTGGAAAAAGTGGTGAAAGAATTTAGGATGAAAAGGAGAAAGAAACCTCCAGATGGAATGGTCAGTATAAAAACCGGAAAAATAATATGGCAAGACTTGGCGGTGGAAAAGGATTTATTATGGGAAGATAAAGAAAGTATGAAAGAGGACAATAGGATGCAAACAATCCTACCCATTAATATATGTGGATACGATTTATATGTATTGTTGGATACGGGTGCTCAAATAAGTGCTATTTCGCACGCATTTTTTGAGATGATCAAAGAGCAACGAGGAGTAGTCATGATGCCAGTAACAGGTGTTAAAGTGATAGGGGCGACAGGGAAATGTAGTAAACCTGTTAAACATCAAGTGATGATGGAATTTAAGATAAAAAACAAGCTATTTTCGAATGCATTTTTAGTAGTTCCAGAGCTCAGTGCCGAGATCATTTTAGGCATTGACTGGTTAATAAAACAGAAAGTAATTATAGATTGTGACAAAGGGATAATAGTTTGTAAAGTTGATAGTGCGGTATTAGAAATACCATTTGAATCATCTAGAGTAATGGAAGAGAACCAGCTGAGATGGGTAGAATTTAGAGATGATCATGATTCAGGAATAGGTCAAAAATTCGATTGGTTTCTCGTGAGGCAGATAGTTGAAGATGGAAATAAGGAGACACTCCTTCGAAATGTAGTGGATAAAACGGAAGGATTATCTGATGCCCAAAGGGAGGATCTATGGCAAATTCTGAAAGAAAATCAGGTGGTATTTTCGGACAGACCGGGACGAGTGATAAATTATGAGTACTGCATGGAGGTAGAGGAGCATGAACCTTTCTTTAAACCACCATATAATGTACCCTTGTCTAAGAAAGAAGCAGTTCAAAAAGAAATAGATAAAATGGTTTCATGTGGGGTCATTGAACGGAGTTCTAGCCCATATAATAACCCACTGGTGATAGTAGGTAAGAAGGATGGAAGTGTACGAATAGTGATAGATGCTCGTACTCTGAATAAAGTAGTGAAGAGGGAGTTGGATCGTCCAGAGAACATAGATAATTTATTGCAGAAGTTTAATGGTGTAAAGTACATGACTAGTTTAGACCTAACTGCAGGATACTGGCAAATCCCATTAAGTGAGGAGTCTAGGAAGTACACGGCATTTTTATTCAATGGCAAATGCTACCATTTCACAGTGGTACCATTTGGCCTAAATACTTCCGTTTCAGTGTTCATTCGGGCTTTAGACAAAATTTTAGGGAATGAACTTAGTTCGCTAATCACGGTTTATGTAGATGATATGTTAATTGCTACAAGGACATGGGAAGAGCACATGGAGTTATGCGACAGGGTGTTCAAAGCTTTAATTAAAGGAGGAATGACCCTGAACCTGAAAAAATGCGAGTTTGTGAAGAAAGAAATAAAGTTTTTAGGTCACATAGTAACACCAGAGGGAATTGGAAAGGATCCCGATAAAGTCAAAGCAATAAGAAATTGTCCGGCTCCCAAGAATAAAAAACAACTAAAGTCGTTTATAGGACTTTGTTCCTTTTATCGTAAGTATGTGGATGATCAGGTGTTCAATAGCCCACATCTGAACAACCTACTTAAGAAGAACAGTGTGTATATGTGGGCTGAGGAATGTGAAACAGCATTCAACCAGCTAAAAGACAATTTGGCTAAAAACATAAAGTTATGGCACCCTGACCTGTGTGAACCATTCCACATGGCAACAGATAGTTCAGATTATGGATTGGGAGTATCCATATTTCAGGAGGTAATGATAGATGGGGAAAAAACTCATAGACAAATAGCATTTGCGAGTAGAACCATGTCTAAGTACGAAAGAAACTATACGGTTTCAGAGAAGGAGGCTTTAGCTATAGTAGGGGGTTTTAGGAAATTTCAACTTTTCTTATGGGGCCATAAGACTGTGGTCCATACAGACCACAAAGCTTTAATATTTTTGAAGGATTGCAGATTGTTACATAACAGGTTGACCAGATGGGCGCTGTTTTTACAACAATTTGATATAGAGATCAAGTATGTTAAAGGGAAAGAACATGCAGTACCGGATGCTTTGTCGAGATTACCGGAAGGATGTGAGACACTAGAAAGTGTAAAGAATAGGGAAGATGTTTTTGAGGTGAATTACTTCAAAAAAGCGGAAGGAAGAGAAAAAATTAGGGAAATATGTCGGAATATGCGAAGATATCAAAGTGATGATGATGCACTCAAGTCGGTAAAGGTCAAGTTTGACAATCCGGACGCAACTAACATAAGGGCTTCGTATAAAATACATAAAGGTGTACTGTATCTTCAAAGATTAAATAATCCAGGGAAGTGGAGAGTATGTTGGCCGGAACAACACACTGAAGTGCTGATAGATTATGTTCACTTGGCATATGGCCATTGTGGTGCACGGAAGTGTACCGATAAGTTAGATGAATGCATTACCTTTAACAACATGGCACGAAGGGTAGCACAGAGGATAAGATCTTGTGATCTATGCCAAAAGGCGAAAGTAACAAATGCAACTAATCAAGGGCCCATGCAATCAATAAAACCTGATGAAGTATTAGAAATAGTAGCAGTAGATATCTTTGGACCATTACCGAAAACCATGGGGGGTTTTGTGTACATATTTGTAGCAGTTGAACTTTTCTCAAAGTATATAAAGCTATATCCCTTGAGAAAAGCTACTGCCAGAGCTATGTATGATAAAATGGTGTGTGATTATTTTGTGAAAGTAGGGAAGCCAAAGAGAATACTATCAGATAATGGTGTTCAGTTTTGCTCAAAAATGTGGAAGGATGGGATAACTGAGAAACAGGTAGAAGTGGTACATATCTCAGCTTATCACCCATCAAGCAATCCGGCAGAAAGATATATGCGTGAGATAGGTCGGTTATTTAGGACGTACTGCCATAGTAACCACAAGAAGTGGGGCATGTATGTGAGTGAATTCGAAGAAATCATGAATTCATTAACAAACGAGAGCACTGGATTTACTCCAGAAGAAATCCTGAAAAAGACGAGAAGTAAAAGTCTAGTAGAAGACCTACTAGAATTTCCAGATAGAGTTGAATTAGATTATGATAGTAAAAAGAACTTAGTAAAAGACAAGATGAGAAAACAAGCAGATGCGAGGATTCGTCATCATGACGAAAAAGTAAGGAATCCTAAATTCAAAATAGGTGATCTCGTTCTTGTAAAAACACATGAAAAGTCAAGTGAAATTAATAATGAGATCAGCAAATTTAAATATATATATAATGGACCATTTAAAATAGTGTCCATACCCAATGTGAATGCTTATTATTTAGAGTACCCATTAACAGGCAAACGCCTGGGAGTAAGAAACATAGTGGATCTCAAAAGGTATGAACCACGAATTCTACCAGATTGAAATTAAATATATAAATAAATATTAAAGTAAACCAATATGTAAATAGTTTTGTTTCTTTTGTTCTATGTGAAAGGTAAATGTTCACTAAAATATGTTGCAGTATTCTAATGAAACTTCTAGTTTAAGTAGAGACTAAACAGACTGGGAAAGACTGAGCTTCTAAGAAAGCCTTAATAGATGTGTAAATAAGTGTTGCGGAAGAGGTAGAAAAGTGAGGAGGTAAAGTGAAAAGGACGGGCTATAAAGTAATAGGCGCTTAACATGTGTTTTACTTGCCTGAGATAAAAGAAGTGTATTTAAAATTTTTGTAAAAAAAAAAAGATGTTTAAAGTGTACTGTGTTTAGATGTAAGAAAATTCTAAAGAATATATGTAAATCATTTATGTAATGTTTAGCAGGAAAGATAGAAAGAATTGGTGTTTAATTTTAAATAAGTAATATAAGTACCGAGGTGTATCAGTAAGAAAGAGAAAACCCTTGGTAAAAATCTTAACGAAAATTTCAGATTCATTATAGGAGAGACTTCTTATTGAATTATCACTGTTAGATACTTCAATAAGAAGTGGGGCATGTGTAACGGAACTGAAATGATGGTGGGCTGACAGTAATTTGGAGCCCGCGCGTCGGAAACGGGCGCGCTGGTGTGAGACTGCCAGGGAGTGCACCCTGATGCCATCTATTGGCGAAACTGGGAATTAGCGCTGGCTCTCAGGCAATGCACTACGCTCTCGGAGTCAAATGTATTCTTTTTCTTGGTAATTATAAGTTATTACTGTATGATTTAATGTTATAAAGCGCTAGTAGTAAATTATTATGACTGGTATGAACTCCAGGGTAATAAATGTAAATATTCTTAAATACTAAATGATTTCGGTAAAAAGGTGGTAGGGGAACGCCCCCACTCCTGGTGATACGAGCGTAGCTGGAGGTAGCTGGAGACACAGGGACTGAACAATGGAATGGCCTGGGGAGGCTTGACGTGAACGGACGTGCGTAACTGTGCTCACGCAAAAGTGATTGTGCAACAGCGAAGAGGCGAATATCGTCGCCGTTTGTGGAGTGGAACGCGACGAATGGTTGTTGAAGCCGTCTCTATGCCACTGGGGCTGATTGTAAGAGTTCCTGCGCCCAGATTTTATGGGGGACGCGCAGTAGCTTATACGAGTGCTACAGCTCGTGGTTCCAGCCGCCATTGAGGGCATGAGGCGTGAAGAGCGGCGTTAGCCATCTGCATCTCACCACCAGCACCGACACGTCTACTCAAGGCAAGACTGCTTGAAATTGTTAAGTCGAACTTTGTATACATGTAAAAGGAGAATACCAGTTTTCTTTTGTGCAAGTGCAGAAGACAGAATATAGTAATGAGTAAAATTACGACGCATGTTGTTCCTTGTAAAGTGTAGTAACCTGAAACATAGTGTAGTGAAATCAGACTGAGGCCACCATCGCCTCTTTCATTTACAATTCTTTTGGGTGTAGAATACTTTAGCGTATAAGAACCAGAAAAGAGCAATGAGTCGCCTATTTATAGTTACTTAAATTTTTCTGAGTAACCTTTCAAGTAAAGTCACTTAACTAATTCTATAGCAATTGTCCAGAGAGTAATATCCCAAAGTCATTAAATAAGTTGAAGGATAGAATTTTGTTAACCTAAGTTGCATAAATTGTCTTGGTGGTAATTACCAAGCCAACTCACAGAAATTGAGAGAGTATTTGCTTTGTAGAATCATCTAGAATGATCAGAAATAGTAATATTCAGAATCAAGTTTAAAATTCAACTCAAGCCGTTTCACTTTGAAACGAGCCAAAAAATTGATTTATTCTTTTGCTCCTTCAGAGCTGGCGACCGTAGTTATAAGTATTTTCAGGAGGATTCGACGGTAAGTCTGCTGCTCTCGTCGTGCTGATAGGATTACCCACTGCTGCTAGCAGTGGTGATTGGATGCATAAGCTCACTACCAAGTTAAGTGGGTCAGGTAGGCAGTGTTACCGTGTGAACTGTAGGGCACTGTAGGCCGTGGATCGAACCCGTTCAATCATCACAGCTCTTTGAGAAATAGTCCGGTTAGGAGTGTACTAATCCAATAGGTAAATACTGGCGAGTAACGGTCAGAAATGTATACGCAAGTGAATTTAGCAAGGTCTATGTAGCACCTAGTTAATGTAGTGTAATGGCGAGGGTAGGAGTGGAGTAAAAGTGAGCTGAGCTTGTGGCAGCTGTGCTGTCTTCAAAGATTAATAACGCCAGAATTCACTACTAACTCTTACCATTAGGGCTGAGCTATTTACGGTTAAAATACGTAGCAGTAAGCGCAAAGGCGTGACAGCTACAAGTCCGTATTGGCTTTATACATACGGAAGTAGGAAGCGGGTCATTCTGTCAGTGGAGGGGTTAAAACAACGGAGTCACTTGAGAACATACCCCATTTACTGATGGAAAGATTCGGCGGTTCGGTCGCAAACTCTTCACCATTCACTCAAAAGTCCATAAACAATCTTTCGAAATAAGTTGAGACAGAAGCAACAAACGCCATCGAATTACATGTACACTTGAGTCTCAAGTGACAGTGCTACTCTTAGTTCGTGAGTATATGAAAATGGTACCTGTTCTTATGGACAGGTACAAAAAACAGATAACATCTTATATATATATTGCAATGAAATGAATACCCCTAGCTGCACACAGGTATTGATATAAGTGAACGGGGACAGGTGAAAATGTGTGCCCCATCCCGGACTCAAACCTGGGATGTCCTGCATAAATGGCAGATGCTCAATCCATCTGGGCCACCCACGACACAGAGGATAGTGTGACTGCAGGGACTTATCTCTGGCATGCCTACCATGAGACCCACATTTCCAACCTATTGTCCTGCGCTATACTCTTAGTGCCCCTGCCCATTATACTCATTACTCGCGGCTTTTTGCCCATACCCATAAGAGTATGGGCACTGTTTGTGCATCTGTGTGGAAGAAGATTGTCAAATGGCCAGTGAGCCTTTATATATGTATATATATATATATAAAAAGCTGCGAGTAATGAGTATAATGGGCAGGGGCACAATGAGTATAGTGCAGGACAATAGGTTGGAAATGTGGGTCTCATGGTAGGCATGCCAGATATAAGTCCTTGCAGTCACACTATCCTCTGTGTCGTGGGTGGCCCAGATGGATTGAGCATCTGCCATTTGTGCAGGACATCCCAGGTTTGAGTCCTGGATGGGGCACACATTTTCACCTGTCCCCGTTCACTTATATCAATACCTGTGTGCAGCTAGGGGTATTCATTTCATTGCAGTTCTTGGGCTTACCACCTTTACTGTCCTACTATGTTAATGCACAGGGAGTAGCACACTCCCCCTTCTTCTTGGTACGGGCAAACTTTGAGCTTACCAAATGAAGGATAAGGGCCAGCAAGCACTATGAAGTACACTATGTACTGACTGATTATATGTAAAATTAGTGCAGTATGGCACTGTGTGAAATTACAGTGATACATGTTGGCAGAATACCTGCTCAATAAATTATATTTTTTAAATTTTTGTGTATGTACATGATACAAATCTCTGAAAATTTATATGATATTCATAAAAAAAGAATGTTAAGAGCCATGTCATAAGTACAGAAGGGTACGAGCTGTTTTGACTGTGAGTTTTTTCTTTCTTTCAGTGTCTTGAAGATAACTTGGGAACCTCTTGGCCAAATGATTTTATCAAGGAGGATCCTGAACTAAATTTGGAGGTGGATGAAACTGAGAATACTGTAAGCACTCCCATCTCTGATTCATTGCATGTAGAGTGATAAAAATGTATTTGCGTAATTGCTTAATGTAAGAAATGCATTACCGTGGGACAGGCACAGATTGAGTTTCCTTAACATAAGTGCAATTAATAATTTTACAGTACTCTTGTGCTATTCCACTTGATGTGGATTAGCAACTGTTACTTGCATATTGTTTTGAGTAGAATCCAAACAGAATTTGTAGCAATATGTTTAACCATGTTTTCAGTGACCCTTCTGGATGTTATATAAGTTTAAACTCTGAGAGTGTAGGTCATTTTAAAAGTATTCCTCCTTTGATTAACTTATTATTAATGGCTTGCAGAAGAATACATTGGACATGATTCATCTTTTCAGTGAATCATTGATATTTGTCAGTTTGAACCAAAAATTTTCAAAGGTGCCAAAGGTATGAATTGTGATACTACACTCCTGGAAATTGAAATAAGAACACCGTGAATTCATTGTCCCAGGAAGGGGAAACTTTGACACATTCCTGGGGTCAGATACATCACATGATCACACTGACAGAACCACAGGCACATAGACACAGGCAACAGAGCATGCACAATGTCGGCACTAGTACAGTGTATATCCACCTTTCGCAGCAATGCAGGCTGCTATTCTCCCATGGAGACGATCGTAGAGATGCTGGATGTAGTCCTGTGGATCGGCTTGCCATGCCATTTCCACCTGGCGCCTCAGTTGGACCAGCGTTCGTGCTGGACGTGCAGACCGCGTGAGACGACGCTTCATCCAGTCCCAAACATGCTCAATGGGGGACAGATCCGGAGATCTTGCTGGCCAGGGTAGTTGACTTACACCTTCTAGAGCACGTTGGGTGGCACGGGATACATGCGGACGTGCATTGTCCTGTTGGAACAGAAAGTTCCCTTGCCGGTCTATGAATGGTAGAACGATGGGTTCGATGACGGTTTGGATGTACCGTGCACTATTCAGTGTCCCCTCGACGATCACCAGTGGTGTACGGCCAGTGTAGGAGATCGCTCCCCACACCATGACGCCGGGTGTTGGCCCTGTGTGCCTCGGTCGTATGCAGTCCTGATTGTGGCGCTCACCTGCATGGCGCCAAACACGCATACGACCATCATTGGCATCAAGGCAGAAGCGACTCTCATCGCTGAAGATGACACGTCTCCATTCGTCCCTCCATTCACGCCTGTCGCGACACCACTGGAGGCGGGCTGCACGATGTTGGGGCGTGAGCGGAAGACGGCATAACGGTGTGCGGGACCGTAGCCCAGCTTCATGGAGACGGTTGCGAATGGTCCTCGCCGATGCCCCAGGAGCAACAGTGTCCCTAATTTGCTGGGAAGTGGCGGTGCGGTCCCCTACGGCACTGCGTAGGATCCTACGGTCTTGGCGTGCATCCGTGCGTCGCTGCGGTCCGGTCCCAGGTCGACAGGCACGTGCACCTTCCGCCGACCACTGGCAACAACATCGATGTACTGTGGAGACCTCACGCCCCACGTGTTGAGCAATTCGGCGGTACGTCCACCCGGCCTCCCGCATGCCCACTATACGCCCTCGCTCAAAGTCCGTCAACTGCACATACGGTTCACGTCCACGCTGTCGCGGCATGCTACCAGTGTTAAAGACTGCGATGGAGCTCCATATGCCACGGCAAACTGGCTGACACTGACGGCGGCGATGCACAAATGCTGCGCAGCTAGCGCCATTCGACGGCCAACACCGCGGTTCCTGGTGTGTCCGCTGTGCCGTGCGTGTGATCATTGCTTGTACAGCCCTCTTGCAGTGTCCGGAGCAAGTATGGTGGGTCTGACACACCGGTGTCAATGTGTTCTTTTTTCCATTTCCAGGAGTGTATTTGTATGTGATAGATCATCCTCGATGCATTGATCTTAAAATAGTTACAGTATGGCTACGTCAATGGTATATGTTGAATTACTTATAGATTTGTCAGTCACAGAAAAACTCTTGGGCCCATGCAGATAAATACGTGTATTTCCTCACAACAGAAGTCACAGCAGATCCAAATAAATTATCTACTTGCCACAACCTACAACTTTGATAAGGTCTGCTTGTATGAAGCATAAAATTTAACCCAGTAAAATAAAATGTTGTTGTATTAATTTTGTCCACCTTGCGTAAGAGAAAGTGGATGGTTAGATTCATAAACGTCTCACAGGAATAAAACCTAACTAACATTCGGGAATATAAGGAAGAGGACTGAAAAACCTAAATCAGAAAACATACTATGCAAGACACTTCATGGCGTATGGCGGTGGGTATGTTCCACCACTATCAGTCATTTCTTTTCCTTTTCCACTGGCAAGCAGAGTGAGGGAAAAGCAACTGTCTGTTGCCTCCATACAAGCTGTAATTTCTATTGTCTTGATGGTGTCTGTAAAGGACCATCAGGCACATTGATGCCTGGTGATTGTGCAAGCATACCAGTTAAGGAAACAATTTATCATGCTAGGGACAGTGAGTATGGTATTTAAAAAAAGAGTGAATCTGCCATAACTGGTTCCTGCATCACATTTTCTCTTCCCAAATTAAGCATTTGTTTGTTAGCCTTCATTCTGTTGTATATGCATGGTGCAATAATAATTTCCTGTGGGGCACAGGCATAGTAGTTTTGCATATGGAATTCAGTTAGGAGAATTTGTTCAATATTGAAATCAATTCATTTAGCGAATATGTTCCTTTACTGTCACTGCTCTGATATTTTCCCACATTACATCAGTCCACAATAAGCGGTAAATCGACATTTTGGACTATTAACTTAGTTTTTGGCATTGTGCTTCATAAAATTTTCCATTAGTAAACATGCCTCTGCATCATTTCCAAGTTGCTGCCTTCATACTATTATGCGGAAAATTAATCTGGAATGCATAACTTTAATTCAAGTTTGTCCATTATCTTTACAATCCACAGTGCACCAGAAAAAAGGTATCTGTCTATGTTTACAAGTTCGCCATGCATGACTATACTGCCCAACAGCAACCTTACATAATTGATTTCTTCCCATTGTTACATCAAAACTCACTATTTATGGCACACATCAAAATTCACTCGTCCGGAATATTAAAATTACTAAATCCTATTAATCATTTTCAATTTCAGTATACACAAACGGGTGATTTCATTAACAAAAGACATTAGATGAAAAAACAGTAAACAGAAAAATAAAACTGTCTGTCTCTGACAGTTCTGGGGGATACACAAAGTGTGATGCATTATATTATAGGCAAACAGTAGTATCCAAATCAGACACACAAAGTTTCATTATGTTTCCCTTACAATACACACTGATCAACATTTACATCTGCAGTGAGCCTCAAATGCCAGTTCCCTAAATCCTCTCGACATTGACTCTCGAAAAGAACATCTTCCCTCTAAGGATTCCTATTTGAGTTCCTGAACCATACCCATAACATTTGTGTGCTAATCAAAGCTAATAGTAGCAAATCTAAAAGCATGCCACTGAACTGCTTCAGTGTCTGACTGGTGGGATGTCATGCATATGTTCCAACAAGAAAATTATGGAAAACAGGAGTTCAATAGAGAATATATGAAAATGGTGAGATAAAGCTGGGAGAATGAGATCAAAAACACTACCACATAAATTAAACCTGCGAAGAACCTACAAAAATGAAATTTTCTTAACTCCACTTTATGTGAGTTTCAGATATACCATGTTGTTATAGCCAATAAGGATACAAAAATACTCAGTGTAAGAACAAGAAAGGAATTTTTTACTGATTTCAACGTCTCCTGCATATAAGAAACACACACGAATAAATCACTCATCATTAATCCATTAACACTCATATTATGAGTAAAAAATTTTTCAACAAATTATTCGTTCATATACCATGAATTGTAAGAAACTTGCAGACGTACTAAAAATCATTATGAAATTAAGCTAATGACAAAGGAGGAGAGAACACAGGTAGTAGAACATTGCATATGATCAGTGTGTAGTAGATGCGAGGGAACAAGCATTGAAAATTTTAAATAGTTACAAACCCCAGAAAATGGCACGAATTCTTGAAAGTACAGAAATGAATGTTCAAGGCTATAAAAGAGTGTAAACTGGGTCACTTGAAACCAACAAAAAATAACAATTTTAGTCCATTACTTTCACTCAGATCTTGACTGTGTGCCTCTGAAAGAACTAGATTTTGGAGGCAAAACAATTCAGATTAAAAATCATCTGTTGAAGAACTGAAGGAAATCAGTACTTTGGAAAATAGCAAGTCATCTACAGAAGACATAAACTCATAGCAGAAGTATCGAGATATGGATACTGAGCAACAGTAATCTCACACAGCCAACTGGCAGAATTATGTTACACATTTGTAAAAGTGAAAAAAAATTACTGAAGAGTGGAAATGTGCATTAATTGATCTTCACAAAAATGAGATAAAAGCAGTCTGAATAACTGCAGGGAATTTCGCTGCATCCTGTTATGTCCAAAGTTCTTTAAAAAGCCCTGTGAAGTCAACTGGATGAACGAGTAGGCCAATTAATAGTTGAGTATAAGGCATGATTTTGCAAAAGGCAATCGTGTAGAGAACAGATATGGGAACCAAAGTCAATTTTGCAAAGATGATGATTTGTAAATACTGTGGCAACTTATGCCAAGTGTCAGAAAGGCTTAAGATTTGATAGAAAAATCTTGATTCAGTACTTCAGAGGAATTCAAAAGGGACAGGAAAACAGTGGCAGCTATCCAACAGACATTAATGAGTACAACCCTAAATGTTAAATTGACCCCCTCCAATTTAAAATAATTCTGAAAAAAGTTATGAAGACATAGGTGAAGGAGATAAGGGAAGCCAAATTGAAATTAAAAAAGAGCAGGGAAACAACATGAGGTGTATGGCTTTAGTACACACTCACTATTCTAAGAAACTCTAGAGAAGTCAAACTTGACCTTGAAAAGCTTCATAAAATGTCCCAGAAAACGGTCTAAAATTAATCTGTGAGAAAACTCGGTATTGGACAGGAAGCCTACAGATAATCTCTCCATTATAACATGGTATGAGGAAGTGTCACAAGATACATACATTAAATATCCAGCAGAGATCATCCAATTAGCAAGACATTATTTATTTATTTATTTATTTATGCTAGTCTGACAAGAGCCATCAGGTTCTCTTTTGCATCGGACCAGGGTTTCACAAGTATATCATAGTTACCTAAGAAACAACAATTTTAATATGACAAATAGTATTAAAATGATTTGAATATCTGAAGTGGCAATGTAAGTAATACTGACTATAAACTAAAAAAAATTAATAATGACAGTACTAGTAGTATTACAGTTGTTGCCACTAATAATTGTGGTGGTAAGAGTAGTAACGACGACAATAACAGTGGCAGGTATAAAAGAGTTTGTAAATGTACAAGATAGTTTTCTGATATAGTGAGTTCCATGGAAAGGAAATTTAAGAAGCCTTCACCAGCTAAGAATTCTGTGAAAAGGGGAAGATCTGAGTGGCGCATAATTATATGCTCACATGTCGGTTCAAAGTGCAATTTAAAGCAGCCAAACCTGGCTACTTCAGGACGTTCGTAGAGGACGCACATTGGTGACTTTCTGTTAATGGATGTAATCTCTCTGAACATATTCCTCTTGTTTATCTTCATGATTATTGGATGTGTGTAGCACATTATGTGATAAATCAGAGCATGTGTATGCCCTACTCCACCCAGTTGTCAGTTACATCTGTTGCTTCTTAAAAAGATGTAGTCTTCTCAATTTATGGAACTTCTGTACATACTTGGTTTGAGCCATATCTCTGACGGAAGTATCATATGTACGTCCATGTCTTGAAATATGTGACAGACTTTGTTATGAAGAGGTGGCAGAGATCGAACATTAGCGTGTGCAGTATGAAGTAGTAGTGACTTTAGGCCGGTGAACAAAGCATACCAGACTGCATTGTGGTAGGGGAGCAAGGTTCCTTGAAGTGAAAGTGGAAGATATCTCCCGGAGGAGGGAGGTTTTGTGGCAAAGGCCAGCAGGCTTTGCACTGGTCAGTGAATTGTCAACTGAAGACAGGAGGAGAAAGTTACTGAACAAAGCTAGAATAATCTATGCACAGCAATACTGAAAGTGAGATAAACTGAATGAAAGCAGTGTCTTATTATTGGTCCTAGTGATTAGTAACCAGAGTAATATGATGATAAATTATTAAAGTAGAAGTAAGACAGTAAATTATCATCTGAATCAGTCTTATGAGCGTTTTGAAGTAATAGTGAATTAATGAATAGTATTGATGTTAGAGGTATGGTAATTCAGCAGAAAATTGGTACTAAAAGTAATCCTAGACAAATAGAGAATAATAAGAGGGGAAACTGTTTTAAGTATAATATTAGTAAAACAAATTGTTTCTTTGCAAAAAAAGACATGAAAGTAAACACACAAAATTAGAGGCAACAAGAGTTGACAAAATTTTTGGGTTCTAAAGTCGAGACAATCGAGCTGACCTGCATTGCAGACTGATTATTCCTATTTTAGGTCTTCACCATTATCCTGCCATCATTTGTCCACACGTTTTGCAGCTGAAATCATGAGATCCTTGCTTATTGTCAAACTAACTACAGGAGTTTCTGGCTCAAAAGATTCTCAGCTGATGCGGAGTCATTGTAACAGAAAATCTGTTTTTGTCAATGCAAAACTACTACTCTAATAACACTCTGCTGCAGAAAGTATTGTAATTCATTGTCACACAAAAATGACTTGACTGAGAAGCAGGAAAGAAAAATTCTCAGGACAATATTTGGACCAGTTTTCTGTGAATGAATTTGGATAAAGAGACCCTTAGGAGAGATCTATAGATAGACAGAAACAATAACGGACACCTTTAGATATAGAGGGATGAAATTCTGTGGATGCATCACAGGATGACCGACGACAGGTTCACAAGACAGATCTTTGAGGTAGCAATCACTAGAAAAAACAGTTCAAAATGGGTCATAGGTACAGAAGAAGTTGGACTGTTACGAGATAACATAATAAATCAAAAAAGAGTCTAGAAAGACTATGAAACATACTTAAATAGCAACACGAGGAAAACGGAAATGGATATAAATATTTGGAAGACCACAAGAGAGACCACAGAGGACATACACCATGTGATCAAAAGTATCCAGACACCTGGTTGAAAATGGCTTAAAAGTTCGTGGCGCCTTCCATCGGTAATCCAGGAATTGAATATGGTGTTGTTCCATCCTTATCATTGGTGACAGCTTCCACTCTTGCAAGCATATGTTCAACAAGGTGCTGGATGTTTCTTGGGGAATGGCAGCCCATTCTTAAGAGTGTTGCACTGAGGAGAGGTATCGATGTCAGTCGGTGATGCATGGCATGAAGTCAGCGTTCCAAAACATCCCAAAGGTATTCTAAAGGATTCAGGTCAGTTCCCTATGCAGGCCAGTCTGTTACAGGGATGTTATTGTCGTATAACAACTCCACCACAGGCCGTGTGTTATGAACAGGTGCTTGATCATGTTGAAAGATGCAATTGCCATCCCCAAATTGCTCTTCAACGGTGGGAAGCAAGTAGGTGCTTAAAACATCAATGTAGGCCTGTGCTGTGATAGCGCCATGCAAAACAACAAGGGGTGCAAGCCCCCTCCACGAAGAACATTATGCCACCATAACACCAGAACCACCTCCGAATTTTACTGTTGGCACTACACACACTGGTAGATGATGTTCACCAGGTATTTGCCATACCCACACCCTGCCATCAAGTCACCACATTGTGTACCATAATTCTTGACTCCACACAACGATTTTCCATTGTTCAATTGTCCAATGTTTTCGCTCCTTACACCAAGCGAGGTGTCATTTTGAATTTACCTGCATCATGTGTGGCTTATGGGCAGGTGCTGGATGGTGAAATATAAGTTTTTTCACCTCCAACCTAACAATCATAATAACTGCAGTGAATAATGTAGTAGTCCGGAATTCCTGTGTAATGGTCTGTATAGATGTCTCCCTGTTACTCATTACAACCCTCTTCAAGTGTCGACAGTTTCTGTCAGTCACCAAACGAGGTCAGCCTGTACGCTTCTGTGCTGTACATCTCCCTTCACGTTTCCACTTCACTATCACATCTAAAACAGTGGACCTAGGATTGTTTAGGGGTGTGGAAATCTGGCATACAGACACATGACACAAGTGATACCCAATCACCTGACCAAGTTCGAAGTCTGTGGGTTCCGCGGAGTGCCGCATTCTGCTCTCTCATAATGTCTAATAACTACAGAGTTTGCTGATATGGAGTACCTGGCAGTAGAAAGCAGCACAATGCACCTAATATGATAAACCTATGTTTTTGGGGGTGTTTGGATATTTTTGATCACATTGTGTATTTAAAGAAATTGGTAAGGATGTAGAAATAAGAAAATTTTAAATTTAGATACGATCTCTTAAATGTTTATGTATGAGATGATGATGATGATGATGATGATGATGATGATGATGATGATGATGATGATGATATCTGGAAACGTCCCATAATTATCAGTGTGAGGAGATTAGCAATAGTCAGGGTAATCTGATTGTCAGTAGACCTTACAGAAGTAATCTGCAATAGCAGCTTCTACTTTTTAATATGCGATGTGTCACATTCTGCAACCCTCGAGACGATATGATTTGTAGAACACAATGTGTGGATCTAAGAATGAATGAAAAAGTGAACCAATGAATGAATAACCTTCACACCCTCTTTCTGGCCAGGATATAGGCTACAGTGTGATTTCACGCTGAAAGAGAAATCAAATATACAAAGAAAATAAAAAAATTAAGAAATGCTTTCAGCACATGAAAACAGACTAAGATTACCCTATCCTACTGAAAGGGAAGTGATAGCTGTGTAACCAGAACCTGTGTAGGTTCCAAAAGGCTATATCCTGGACACAAAGATATAAATGCAGGATAAATTTATGTTTAGATGTATCGCTATAAAGCTTTTATTTCCAGAAGAACCATTCAATTTATCAAGAGTACATCTTCTATACAGCTGAAAGGAAGGGGAAACTACAGCCATAATTTTTCCCGAGGTCTTGAAGCTTTACTGTATGGTTAAATGATCGTGGCGTCCTCTTGGGTAACATATTCCGGCGGTAAAATTGTCCCCCATTCGGATCTCGAGGCAGGGACTACTCGAGGGCATTGTTATCAGGAGAAGAAAACTGGCGTTCTACGGATCGGAGTGTGGAATGTCAGATCCCTTAATCGGGTAGGTAGATTAGAAAATTTAAAAAGGGAAATGGATAGATTAAACTAAGATATAGTGGGAATTAGTGCAGTTCGGTGGCAGGAGGAACATGACTTTTGGTCAGGTGAATACAGGATTATAAACACAACATCAAATAGGGATAATGCAGGAGTAGGTTTAATAATGAATAAAAAAATAGTGCGGGTAAGCTGCTACAAACAGCATAGTGAACACATTATTGTGGCCAAGATAGACATGAAGCCCACGCCTACTACAGTAGTAAAAGTTTATATGCCAACTAGCTCTGCAGACGATGAAGACATTGAAGAAATGTATGATGAGATAAAAGAAATGATTCAAGTAGTGAAGGGAGACGAAAGTTTAATAGTCATGGGTGACTGGAATTCGAGAGTAGGAAAAGGGAGAGAAGGAAATATAGTAGGTGAATATGGATTGGGGCTAAGAAATGAAAGAGGCAGCCGTCTGGTAGAGTTCTGCACAGAGCATAACTTAATCATAGCTACCACTTGGTTCAAGCATCATGAAAGAATGTTGTATACATGGAAGAATCCTGGAGATAATCGAAGGTATCAGATAGAGCATATAATGGTAAGACAGAGATTAGGAACCAGGTTTTAAACTGTAGGACATTTCCAGGGGCAGATGTGGACTCTGACCACAATCTATTAGTTATGAACTGTAGATTAAAACTGAAGAAACTGCAAAAACTTGGGAATTTAAGGAGATGGGACCTGGATAAACTGAAACAACCAGAGGCTGTACAGAGTTTAATAAGTCACAGCTTCAAAATACTAAAGTGAATTCCTTACAGATGAATGGAAAAACTGGTAGAAGTTGCCTTTGGCGAAGATCAATTTGGATTCCGCAGAAATGTTGGAACACCTGAGGCAATACTGACCCTACGACTAATCTTAGAAAATAGATTAAGGAAAGGCAAACCTACATTTCTAGCATTTGTAGACTTAGAGAAAGCTTTTGACAATGTTGATTGGAATACTTTCTTTCAAATTCTGAAGGTGGTAGGGATAATATACAGGGAGCGAAGGGCTATTAACGATTTGTACAGAAACCAGATGGCAGTTATGAGTCGAGGGGCATGAAAGGGAAGCAGCGGTAGGGAAGGGAGTGAGACAGGGTTGTAGCCTCTCCCCGATGTTATTCAATCTGTATATTGAGCAAGTAGTAAAGGAAACAAAAGAAAAATTCGGAGTAGGTATTAAAATCCATGGAGAAGAAATAAAAACATTGAGGTTCGCCGATGACATTGTAATTCTGTCAGAGACAGCAAAACGTGGAAGGGCAGTTGAACGGAAGGGATAGTGTCTTGAAAGGAGGATATAAGATGAACATAAACAAAAGCAAAATGAGGATAATGGAATGTAGTCGAACTAAGTCGGGTGATGCTGAGGGAATTACATTAGGAAATGAGACACTTAAAGTAGTAAAGGAGTTTTGCTATTTGGGGATCAAAATAACTGATGATGGTCGAAGTAGAGAGGATATGAAATGTAGACTGGCAATGGCAAAGAAAACGTTTCTGAAGAAGAGAAATTTGTTAACATAGAGTATATATGTATGTGTCAGGAAATCGTTCCTGAAAGTATTTGTATGGAGTGTAGCCATGTATGGAAGTGAAACGTGGACGATAAACAGTTTGGACAAAAAGAGAATAGAAGCTTTCGAAATGTGGTTCTACAGAAGAATGCTGAATATTAGATGGGTAGATCACATAACTAATGAGGAGGTATTGAATAGAATTTGGGAGAACAGGAGTTTGTGGCACAACTTGACTAGAAGAAGGGACCGGTTGGTAGGACGTGTTCTGAGGCATCAAGGGATCATAAATTTAGCATTGGAGGGCAGCGTGGAGGGTAAATATCATAGAGGGAGACCAAAAGATGAATACACTAAGCAGATTCAGAAGGATGTAGGTTGCAGTAAGTACTGGGAGATGAAGCAGCTTGCACAGGATAGAGTAGGGATGGAGAGCTGCATCAAACCAGTCTCAGGACTGAAGATGACGACGACGACATGCATGCATGCATGTATGTGGTATGTTTCACAATTTGGTGTAAGTTCAATGTTTCCATTCACCTTTGACAAACATTCAGTGTCCCCTCCACTGGACACGCAACAGACATCGAGGCAATAGACTTGTCTCATACTTATTGAAGCACATTTGGAGATCTTGTGCTCAAAGGTGTTTTTTTAGTGAACCTTAAGTCGTTGCATGGCAAGACAAATGGATGGAGCCTTCCACAAACCCCGACAAAATGACATACTGCAAGATCAGACAAATTTCAAGGTCAGCAGCTGAATGTGAGACGTGTATGCCCCTTATGGCTGATACCTCAATAAGGCAGCTTATTGTTACGAAGTGCTCTTTCATGCAGGTGGCAGTGTGGTGATGCTCCATCCTGTTGAAAAATGATTTTTTTTTTCCTCTGGATAGTTTCCTTTGCATCTATCTCGAAACCTTTTGTTATTTCTATTTATGTCTACATTTCATGTGTTGCAACATTCCTTGCTGTACTGATCATATTCCTTATTAATATCATGGAAGTCTTGCTTCATTAAATTACATAATTTGAATAACAAATCATGACCACCACCAAGAAATGGTTTCTGTTTACAATTCACAATATATTACTTTTATCTTTGTTATTACTCATTTTCAGTGCAGTTGTTACTTTTTAAAAGACAATTGACTGATTTAGTTACCTTAATTCAACTTGCTGTCAGAGATGACTCAGTCTTTACTGTTAATATGAAATAGTTTGTTTAATCCGACACGTTTCTCATTAGGTGTCATCTCTGGGTTTGATGACTGAATTTTTGGATTATCCATGATGTTAAAGGTCTTCTGCTAGGCTCCAGTAACAGACTTGTTTTACTGCTATTGTAGTTGTCCACATTCTGATTGCTTCTTCATATGTATTCATTGTATACTGGCTCTTCATAATTCGGCACGTGAATTTATCTGCAGTTGTATTAACCCCTCCACTCCTATGAAATGTATGAAAGCACATTCATTCATTTGAAGAGGACACCATCCTCATGTTGACCTTGTTGTTTATTTCCTATTTATATAATATATGAATATTTGTCATTTATATGCCTATAAAATAACAGCACTTCATGTAATAAATCCTATCGCTTTCATGTCATGCTGTACCCATTAGTTTCCTCTGTGGATGAAACTGATGTGACATTTAACGAATTTGGTGTTCCATGCAGTGAGCTATCTCAAGAGAATGGCATAATATTCAATGCTGCCATTGTGAAAAAATACATTTAATAGCAGTTCAGATAGAAATGTTTTCAGTTCATTTCTTTACCAGTTTCATCAATAAAAATCGGACGATTTTTTTACGTTTTTCTCTGGTACTTCGCCTTACTGTATGTGCATGGCACGTTAAAGATGTTTCAGGCTTTAAATTTTGAAGTATCAAGTAGGAAATTTGATTTCAAATGAATCAATGTTTTTATAGTTATTTACACAGCTGAAACTCAAGTGCTGAAATGAAGTGTTAATTTTACTTATAATTTCTTCGGTAACTGGTACAGTTATGTAGTCTCTCTTTGATAATACTGCCCCCAGGGGCTCAGCATTCATTTGCTGAGTACAGGCTTGGCGACCCCGGGGTCCTGAGCTGGGGACTGGTCAGTGCCGCCAGTCTCCTGTGACCCTAACCCCCGGACATGTTTCAGCGACCACCGTATGGCGCGGCGGTGGAATGTTGTGTGCTGCAGGGAATGGTAATCTTGGCTTGACCGCCTGGATTGCGAGGAAGGCCAACCTCTATAAAAAACCCTCAATCTTCCGGTGTGCTCCGCACCTATGAGATGCATGGCTGTTGAGGTGGAACAGTCGCAAGCGGGCAACCTCTGGGGCACCTGCCGCACCCCAGTTGTATAAGGCTTACTCAGGCACGCGGGGCTCTGTCTGAGCGGACCTTTAGTTCCCTAGCTGCTTGTGGGACCGCAATGGACCCTTCGACCTCTACATTTCCCCCTACCAGTGGCTTGGGTGGGCCACTGGTAGGAAAACACACCCCATCGAAGAAGCAACTTCGTGCTGCGAGTCCTCCAGCACCTAGTGTTGATCGAGGTTTATCAGACTGTCGTAACAGAGCACATGCTGATAATCAGAATGTGTTTTTGATTATTAAACGACGGAGGGTAGCTTTGAGAGGGTTTCACCCTTTTACATCCACAAGGGTCTTGAGGGAATTGCAGGAACACTTAAATCTGTGAAGCGACTGCGCAATGGGACTCTGTTAGTCGAGACGTCTAGTTCCCGTCAAGTCGCTTCTCTTCGGAAAGCAACCTGTCTCGGTGAGTACGCTATCGAGACCGAGCTCCACTCCACTCTGAACTATAGTAAGGGTGTTGTGACATGTAGGGACTTGGTGGATATCCCCACAGATGAGTTAAAATCTGAATGGGCTGATGAAGGTATTGTTGACGTGCAGCATATTATGAAAAGAGTCGATGGGGACCTAGTCAAATCCGACTCGTTTATTCTCACGTTCAGTTGCCCACGACTCCCAGAGCATGTTAAAGCGGGGTTCTTACGTTTGCCAGTAAGGCCATATTTCCCCAACCCAATGTGCTGTTTTACATGTCAGCGCTTTGGGCATACTACGTTGGGGTGCAATGGGATAGCTACTTGTGGTAAATGTGGTCAGCCTGCCCATGAAGGAGCTGATTGTTCATCGCCTGTGAAATGCGTGAATTGCTCTGGGAGTCACCCTGTCTGGAGCCGGGTCTGCCCCATCTATCTCGACGAACGGAAGGTACAGGAGATTAAAACATCTAAGAGCATCCCCTATGGTGAGGCCAAGAAGCTCTTTAAGGCTATGCAACGTCCTGTGTTTACTACATCTTTCGCTTCCTCTCTGAAAAAACCGGTACAACTGGCCATTGTTACTACGCAAACGGAGGTTGCTAGTGATAGCACTAATACCTGCGTTTGCCAGTGCACTTGTGCTGCTGCGGTCGTTTTGCAACCTGCGGCTCTCCCCGCAACGTCGGACAAGGCTGTGGTTGCTGACATTGGGGTACTTCCTCCCTCTCCCCATATGGGGCCTTCTGCCCAGGCGAGTAATGCTCCACCTGTTGACAAGGCTCTGCATTCTAAGCTCCCCAAGACAAAGACGCCGAAGCTGAAGGTTTTGCCACCTGAGGAGACTAGTCAGGGTCGGTTCGATGATGAAGCCATCGCACTGACATCTCCCAGTGGGTCGTCATCGGAGCTGATGGGCATTGACGTCGACTGGGGGCGATCTTCTCGCCCCAGGAATAAATCTCTGGCCAGTACGGGCTCTCCTCCAAAGCACAGAGGCAGGGTGAGAGTTCAGCCTCCCTGATCACTGGCTCCCATATTACAGTGGAACCTGAGTGGATTCAGTACGCATGTGGCCGAATTACAACTCCTTGTACGAGAGTGCCCTTTGTGCTTATGTCTCCAAGAGACACATTTTCAGATCACTGACGCTCCTTCTTTATGGGGCTATACCGTCTATCGGAAAGATGATCTGACGGGGGAAAGGGCAAAGGGAGCTGTTGCGGTTTTTGTGTGTGACATGCACCCCTCATCTGAGCTCCCTCTCGTTACAGACTTGCAAGCAGTTGCAGTTGACCTTCTTGTGGGTCGGAGGCTCACAGTCTGTTCACTTTACTTACCACCTCAGGATGCGATAGACTCTGAGGCTCTCGCAGACCTTATTAGCCAACTCCCCCACCCATTTCTTCTTCTGGGGGACTTCAATGCTCATAATGTCTTATGGGGCTCTTCGACTTATTGCCCCAGGGGTCGCATTCTGGAAAGCCTCATAATGTCTGAAGAACTGTGCATCCTCAACTCTGGTGCTCCCACTCATTTCTGCACTGCTTCTGGGTCGTCATCAGCTATTGACCTTTCCTTTCGCTTTCCAGCACTCGCAGATTCTGCTCTGTGGGAGGTTGCTGCTGACCTCCATTCTAGTGACCACTTCCCCCTTTGGATTCGCCTCCTGGATGAGGCTATGGCATTACCAGTGCCGCCCCGGTGGCATCTCTTCTGAGCTGACTGGACACTTTTCAGCCAACTGGCTGTTTTGGAACACCGTGCCAGCGTCCACGAATGGGTAGACCATGTTACAGCCGTGATCTCCCATGCTGCTGAATTGTCAATCCCACAGTCATCCAGTCATCCCAAGAGGCGTCCTGTCCCTTGGTGGACCACTGAGTGCCGCTCAGCCATCCGAGCCCGCTGTGCAGCTCTGCGCCGCTTCAAGTACCGTCCCTCAGCTGACAATCTTGTGGCCTTTCGGGTGGCAAGGGCCAAAGCGCGGCGCGTGATTAAAGAGAGCAAACGACGGTCATGGCAATCGTTCTTGAACTCCATCTCCCGCTCCACTAATTCTACGAAAGTATGGGAAGCCATCAGGAGGATTTCCGGGAAAGGCAGCCAACTACCTGTCACGGCATTGCTGCATCAGGGAAGTCTTCTCACGGTGCCGAGAGACATTGCCCAGACACTGGCCATGCATTTTGCGGCATCTACCGCCACTATTAACTGTGATCCAGATTTCTGCTGCTACCGCACTGCCATCAAGAGGGGTCACTTGGACTTCCGGTCTCCAAATTCTGAGCCCTACAACTGCCCCTTCACAATGTGGGAACTGGATTCGGCGCTGTCTGTGGCTCATGATACTGCGCCTGGTCATGATCAAATCCGGTACAGCATGCTGCAGCACTCGTTACTGCCTTCCAAGGAAGTTCTCCTGAGTTGTTTTAATATGATATGGTTATCCGGCACGTACCCTGACTCGTGGTGGGAGGCGATTTTGATTCCCCTCCTCAAACCAGGGAAGGACCGAACGCATCCCAGTAGTTATCGGAGTATTGCTTTGACGAGCTGTGTTGGGAAGACATTGGAACGCATGGTCAACTGTTGCCTGGTTTGGCTGCTCGAGACCAGGCAGCTCCTTAGCCCCTCTGTGTGGCTTTCGGAGATGTCGTTCAACTATAGATAACTTGACCTTGCTTGAGGCGGCCATCCAGCAGGCCTTCCTGCGTAACCAGCATTGTCTATGTGTATTCTTTGACAGTCATAAGGTGTATGACACTACTTGACGCCACCATATCCTCAATCAACTCCATGAGTGGGGCTTTCGTGGCCGTCTCCCCATCTTCAAACTTTCTTTCCCACCGCCTCTTTCGATATAGGGTTGGTAATGTGCTGTCTGATTTGTATGTGCAGGAGAATGGTGTTCCTCAGGGAAGTGTTTTAAGTGTCACCCTCTTTGCCGTTGCCATTAACAGTATCACGTCCACTATCCGGAGTCCTGCCCAATGCTCCTTATTTGTGGATGATTTTGCTGTTTTCTGTTCTTCCTCCAGTCTTGTCACTGCTAGTCGGCAGTTGCAGCTTACGATACAGCGATCAGAGGCATGGACTGCGAAGACGGGTTTTACCTTTTCTGCAAACAAATGTGTGTGTGTTCTTTTTAATCGTTCTCGACGTCTTTTTACCTCCCCTGAATTGCATCTGAGGGACACCGTTCTTCCTTTTAGCAACACTGTGCATTTCCTGGGCCTCACTTTTGATTCCAAGTTGTCATGGTTGCCTCACCTTAAAGACCTCAAGGTGCGGGCCCTGAAGGCACTGAATATTTTGAAGTGTCTGAGCCCATCAGTCCTGGGGAGCAGATCGGGCGCGTCTGCTGCAGTTTTATAGGGCTTTCGTCCGATCTCGTCTTGACTATGGTTGCACCGTGTATGGGTCAGCAAGGCCTTCGTATCTGAAGATTCTTGACACAGTACACCATGAGGGTATCAGGCTGGCCACTGGTGCCTTCCGTACCAGTCCCATCCCCAGCCTATGTGCTGAGGCAGCGGAACCGCCGCTCGCCATCCTGCGGAAACTCCTCATGGTGTGACGGGTGTGTCAATTCCTTGCCTGTCCTACCTCCCCTGCATACCCTACCATTGCCCGACCGCCTATGGAACGTCTCTTTTCCAGTCGTCCCAGGGCAACGAGACGATTTGGGATTCGTGCCAAGCATTTGTTTGAGTCCCTTGGTGTGGAGCGCGTGGCCCCCCAACAACAAGGTTTTACTTGCCTGCCTCCCTGGTTCCTCCAGAGGCCCATCGTCCTTTTAGACTTGTCGGAGTACCTGAGGAGCTGCACTCCTGTGTTTGTTTTTACCTCCTTATTTTATGGTATTTTAAACCAGCATCCCGACCATGTACCAGTATTTACGGATGGCTCTCAACAGGGGACTGTGTTGGTTATGCTGTTGTTTTCCCTGATCGAGTTGTCAAGTTACGGCTTCCTGCGGTGTTTACCATCTTCGATGCCGAATTGTTTGCAATCTTGCGGGCATTGGAGCAGATGAGATGTGTTCCCGGTCTTAAGTTCCTCATCTGTTCTGACTCCCTGAGTGCCCTTCAGACCATGCAACACTTGTACCTAGTGGATACGGTCGTCCAGAACACCCATGATGCCCTACTCCACCTGCAACGGCAGGGGAAGGAGGTTTCCTTCTGCTGGGTGCCGGGGCACATGGGTATTAGGGGCAACGAACTGGCGGATGTGGCTGCCAAAGATGCATGTTCCCTCCCTCACATTGTTGCTTGTGCCGTCCCCCTCCATGCTGTTACCTCCCTCCTGCATTTTCGCGTTCTGTGTCAGTGGGAAGAGGAGTGGCTGGCAGTCGGTGAAAATAATCTGCGTCTGGTCAAGGCCACCATGCGGCCATGGCGTACATCCTACCAGTCATGCAGGCGGGATGAGGTTCTCCTCACTCACCTCCGCATCGGGCACAGTCCCTTAACGCATGGTTTTTTACTCCGGTGGGAGGACCCCCAATCTGCAGTGCTTGTGGCGTCCAGATTACTGTCCGCCACATTTTACTTGACTGTCTTTTATTCTCTGACCAGAGGGCGGTGGTTTCCTTGCCACCGGATTTGCCCTCTATTTTACAAGATGACGTAACGACTGTAGTTAAGGTCTTACGGTTTTGTGTCCTGTCCAATTTGTTGCCTCGGATTTTAGGGAGAGGGTTTTAATGTGCTGCTGGGTGACTGGCTCACCCAGGTTTTAGGTAAGAGGTCTGCCAGTCACGATTACCTCCTTGTTTCCCTTCGGTTTCTGTTCTCTTTTCCTTGTTTCCCTTCCTTTTTAGTGTGTTCCTTCTCCTCTTGTTTTGCCTCTGTATGTGAGGATTTGGAACTGCGTCAGGTCTGTGTCTTTTAGCCATTTTCCTTGTTCGCTGTTCGTCTTAGTTCCTTCACTGCATGTGTTCCTGTTTTTTATGCATTAGGGCGCTGATGACCATGCTGTTTAGTGCCCGTAAACCTCAAACACGCACGCACAGACACACACACACACACACACACACACACACACACTCTTTGATAATATTATTTCCAAGTATTGTTTGGAAAAATCAGATGTTAGTGGTTGGTAACACAATTTTATTTGTTTACTGTTTCATCAATTTTAAATCTCCAGTAATTCTTTGTAATGTTTCAGGTGGCAGCTTCATTAAGAAATGCATCTGATAGTTTAAGGTACGTTTTTATTATTCACTGTAGAATTTTTTGAGCAGTATAAATTTTTACTTACTCCATGTGAAAGGAAAACAAACAATAACCCTTAGGGACCAAAATACAGAAGTTATTCTTAAAAAGTTCTATTTTTGGAGTTCTATTTCTTCTATATATTAAACATATATAGTATATACAGACTAGAGCAATATTATGCATGTTATCAGAGAAAACACTACTATATCTACTATTCTGTTGTTGCAGAAGATTAAAAAGTAGCTTTGCAATATTACACCATACATCAGTCCCATTTATAACGTTGGTTTGCAATAACAACACAAACGGCAAAAATCAAAACTAAAACCCTCGCATTAAATACTGTACTGTAAATTGAAAAAATTATACACTTAAATAATTTTCTAATAGTAAAAATCTAGTATGTTGTGCTGTCACAGAGAGGAACAAAAATGCCTGAAAATTGTACTCTTAGATAATTTTCTAATGGCAAACATTCAGCACATTGTGCTGTCACAGAAAGAAACTAAAATGCTTGCTAACATCATGGCCAGCTGTAAGAACTTCTGTAAAACGAATGATCAGGTCAGATGTTGAAGCAAAACTTTCTAAACTGTCCAAGGCATTTAACACTTCATGGTGGGTAGGCAGAATGGTCTTGTCCTCCTCACATTCTTCTGATGTATTTTGCACCTCAGACAGAAATGTTTGTACATCAGGTTCAGTATTTGAAATGTGTTGCAAAATATTCCATTGTCAGGCAAAGTGATATTGTTGTTACCATCTAACTTGCCAACATATTGTCTCCAGGCATTGCTAAAACACTTGTGTAAGTGTTATGAGGAAACGGATGGAACTGATTCCCAGCTTGTATTGCATCCAATGCTATCCAAATTGTTGTTTCCATCTAGTTTTCAAGAATACAGATTGCGCAAGTGGCTTGCGATACAATGTCTTCATAGCAGCAGTAATGCCTTGATTCAAAGGCAGAAGGCAACTTAATGTATTTTAAGTAAAAAGTGAACATTTACATTAGTTAATATTAAAGCAAAAGAAACCATTTATTATTAACTGTCAATCCAAGCTTTCCAATAGTGAGAGTAGGTGCAAAGTAAAGCATTAATTACATGTTCTTGAAACATATCAATTTCTCAGATTTACTGATGACCCAAGAATGTTGTTTATCTATGTCATATGAATTACAGACAAGTACAGCAGTTAAACATTGTTTACTGCTGGCCCTTCCATGCCACATGTCACTATTTATTTTGTGGGTTTGACTTTACAGGAGTTGTAAAGAAATCGTAGCTTTGTCCGCATTGCTAACAGAAGATACAGCAATCTTTTCTCTCACTTGGTCAAATTCATGCAACCGATGGTTGCCCCTTCTTCATCAATTTTATTCATTTCATTGCCAATCACTGAGCAATAAATTAGGCCTCTCTTTTGGAACTCACCCAGGCAACAAGAATAACAACTGAAGTCTGTTTTGAATGTCTAAATTTTCTGCAGTCTCATTTGTTGTTGACTAAATTATAGTTCCACTCAGATACATTGGAAGTGCACATATAGCTGAACCACTGTAAAAGTTCTGCATCTTCATACATAACTCTGTGAAGTCACTTTGATTTGCACCTGGAACCCAGTGCAGCAGAATTAAGAACTCTTCATTTAAGAAGTGCGGATAATGTAGAGTTTCTGAGTCTAAGCTTTCTGCCAATTGTGCTGTTTTTCAATACACCATGGTCTGCTTCCTGCAGAATTTTTAGTTTCACTTGCTGATCTATGCTGTGTGCTTCCTATTGCATGACAACCCTTTTACTGCTTGGAACTCAATGTTACTAATACTGGCCCTATTTAAAGAATGTAAAAGCACATCTCAACATGGAATGGCACTTGTTGATGGAGTCTAGTTTTTCACACTGTTGGTGTCACAATTTTTTTCCTTGTTGATGGTGATTGTTGAGCAATTTTATGCACAAAGGTCAGCTAAAGAAACATTAGGAAAAAACATTGACAGTTCAGGTCTAATGAAAAATGTAATGATGCAACAGACTAGAAAACAGTTTGCAGTTCATGCCGACTGAAATTTTTTAACCAGTAAAACGTATAATACCATGTACATCATTGCCTGTACCGATATTTTGCTAGTGTTAATGAAATGTTCACCTTAAGTGATTTCATGTTAAGCATGATGTTTGACATGTACATTATTGTTCATTATTATTAAGTAAAAATATTAAAAAGCAGTAGGGTTAGTAACACATTCTATAAAACAGCTGGTTTATGTGTCTTTTCCTTAAGAGTGTACTTCTTTTATACAAAAAAAAAAGCGCAGGTGAAGTTTCAGCAGCTGTATAGTGCTAACTATTCTAATTGAATGTGACATGGAAGTCATAGAAATTCAATGTGATGGGTAAAAGCTAATGTCCTGCCATGTAGAACAAGTAAGAGGAAAGGGTGAGTGGTATATTTCCAAAAACTAGTCAAGTTTCAGCCCCTTCAGATTAATGAATGTTGGGGTGAACAGGTCTTTGAATACTGTTTCAGCAATGTGAATTGGGAAACATAAGCTTGTTGCATTGACAGTTTACAGGCCACCATCATGATCTTAAATTTCATAACGCAGCTGTAGGCAGCTTTAGTAAGACCATGAAGACTTAATTGGTGAGTCGTCTTTTGCGACTTGTGAGAAGCTACTAACCAAGGACACCTAGAATCACCAATGTCTGCATTTGGGAAATGTAACACAGTACAATTCCCCAAAAGAACTCAATGCACACATTGAAAACTTGGCTGATTTGGGAGCAAAACTGATAGTGATCTATCTGGCCATCACAGTAAAATGAATATTGATCCGTTGTGTTCAAATCATAGGAGGAAAGTATTGTCATCACAGAATTAGAGTGAAATTACAGGGCAAATGTTATCAATAGGTATACAAGGCAGACAGTGTGGATGGAGAATTAAACTTTGTGTTAATAATTTTCCTAGTAATCTCATTCTCTAAAAAAACCATAATACTGAATAGAAGTAAGAGCAAGAGACAAATAACTCCCTGGACTTAATTATCTTTCGCAAGTTAGAGAGAGCTCTAGCTACTTCGAAAGTCAAGAAACTGTGCATAGTGAAATATTCTGGTATACTGTCTGTAGTTCACTATCAGATCTTCCTTTGTGTTCAGTAAAGGTCTTTGTTCCTGGCACAATATGTTCTCATCCCAAATTGTGGCTATGCTTTTCTGGTGTTGGAATTGTAGTATCCACTTGACCTGTTGTATAGGAAGCCTGGGCTCATGAGGTTGCAGAATCATTTTTAGGAAATAATTTAATTCTGCATTTATTGTGTATATCCATGGTAAACATTTACCATTTTTCACAGAGTAAATGCTCACAGATGAGTGTGGCTGCTATGTCTAGATCTACATCTGTTCCTTGAAAAGCACTGTGAAGTAAAAGATTAATATCTATGGTTAGACCTATTTAATATGCATGACACACCCTTTAGCAATGTTTTGAGGTGAGTCACACAGTTGTTTTGAAAGCATCACCTTTATAGCATGATTGGATTTCTGTGGTATCTTAGCAATGGATTCTCTGGTATCATAGCAATGGACTGACTGCTGTACCTACAACTGAACCAATGTGTTGATTCCATTGGTATCTCCACATATAGCTACACTCAAGAATTTATGAGAGTAGTGATAGGACACTGTGTTTCTCATCTATGTGAAATACAGTATTTTAATCCTAATGTTTGAAGTTAGTTGGCAATGCTTACACCAGTTCAAAATTCTATCTAGATACAAGCTGACACATTCTTTCAATTTCTTCATAATTGACACAGCTGGTAATTATGTGCCTGTACAATTGTGGATAGTTTTGCCATTTTATCTGTCTTGCCTGTGGAACTGAGTCAACAATAACTAAAATGGTAAGCTGCAGTTAATAAATATATTAAACTCAAGTTCATCAGGGTTAACATCATGTGTAACTGCTCATGTAATGAGCCTTGACATGATGTCTTAAGTCACAAACATCACAAGCTTTGTTGTGGGATTTCACTGTGTCATTTAAAGGACAAGAACTCCCTGAGAAATAGCAGAAAGCTGCATATGAATCAGGAACATAAGCGTTGCAATTTGCTGTGCCATTCACTTTTGTTGTGGGAAGGTTGTTCCAATGAGGCATCTTGGTATATTCAGTGTTGGAACTTCCTCTAGCAAAGTCTTCAAAAACACATTTGATGGTGGCTTGGGGGTTGTGGCAACTGATAAGGGTGTTACTTGATGTTCTACACTATCCCAACAGAACAAGGTAGAAAATATTTGAAATCTAAAGCCACCACCACACTCATTGGAGAAAAAACATACAGGAAACAATAACTGTCAGAATAATGGTACTTGAGACTTTCAGAGAATCAGCTACATACACCCTAACCCATGAATCACATGTAGACTCAGCCCCTGATGCAAACTTTGATGCTTTTTTGGTGGAACAACCAAATTCCACAGCAAAAACTCTCAAATTGTCATCTCCCAAATGCCTTGTAGTAATAACACAAAAGCTTATCATTGGTTTAATTACTCCTATACTGCAATGGAACATTCATGGTTTGATAGCACATGTAGAGTAAATGAAACTTTTTAGTTGTAGAAGATCACTGTATTTCACGTGAGTCGCTTCATAAATGTTCCAGTACTCACATACTGTCAGGGCACAGTATCTGACTGGTTGACACTGGGGGGGGGGGGGGGGGTAAGGGCTGGTGGATGGACAACCTGTTATTTGCTGTGTGTGAGGCATAAGTGAGGGCTGAGATCAGACACTAGCTGTATGAATTCTTAGGGCAGTTATTCAACAATAACAGTAGATTTTGTTTTGACTTGCCAAGATCCTCTTTGCAAGAAGCATTGCTAATATTGTCCTAAAATACACAAATCATTTCATTTGTAGGAGATATTAATGTCAGTAATACGCAGGTGTATTGCCAGCATCTTGTGGTGGGTTGTGAGATAAGCTATGTCTTCTGAATACAAGTGCTAGAATTTATTTCAGCACAGTTACTTATTTTCTCACAACTTATCTCTAAGCCTGCTTCATTATAATTTTAACCCACACACATGGGCATGTCAAAAGGTCATTTAGGTGAGTACCACATAGAGCAAACAGAGGATTGTTTTACCATCTAGTGATATTCAGAAATTGCTTACATCTTGCCAGACCATGATTATTGCAAGGTAGATTCACCACACTGTTGGAGCACTTGTCCTGTTGTGGAAGCAAGTGTCAACTCACAGTATTCACCTCCTGCCAAGCTTGGTGATAGTTCCAATACTGTTCATCTACAGTGAATATTTAGCCCAGAACAGCTGTCTACATAATTTCTTTCATCAGCTGGCTCAACAGAAATGTGAGTAGCAACGAGGAGGATTTATTATTGTTGTGATAGCCCATAAAACTGCTGTATCAGGCAGGAACAAATCTAAACACCAGAGGGGAGAAAAGGAGATAGCTCAGACAGTGTGGATGTAATCCCACAAGAAACTTAGATAAGAATTTTTATTTTCAAATAGTGCTACATAACAGCTGAACTAGTAGGAAAATTTCAGCGTTATGTGAGAAAGCAATCTTGCCGCCTCTACTGAACCCAAGGGAAAATGATACATTGCACAATAATTACTGTAATGTCGCCCACACCAACTGTAAGCCAAATTACAAAGAAAGTTCGATCAGCATGTGGCATACCTGGTCTGTAGAATCCAAGAAAATATGCACTCACATCCAGCGTACATGTGAAGGATATTGCTCCACGCTGAGAATGCGAATGGCTTTCCCTAATCCGATAATATGTTGGAAACATGTGTAATTGTGGCTGTGTACTCCTTGTATGTGTGTTCATGTGTTCATAGGAGTGTTTGGGGAAAGTCAGTGCCTGCCATCTATGCCATCTGTAAGCTTTGAAAGTGGGAGGTGTTTCCAGCCACTTTAAGGGACACCAGGTATCTACTCTTACAATCTGTCCTATGTGGAAGCAACTGTATAAGGAATATACCTACATAGGGCATACACAAAAGATGTGATCATTTTAAATTCAGCATACATTACTGTAGTCAGTGGGATATAATATTCTACAATAATCTGGAGATACTAGACAGAAGCCTATTTTACTGTGAGTTTCTCTTCATGAAAGAAGAAACATGGCGTTAATGACAGAGCGTATAACTGTTCTGTGCAATGTAGTAATTAACTGCAAAGATTTTTATTAATCACAAAGAAAAAACTTTTACGGTAGTCTGATTAAAACTACTTGATAGCTGATGTGTCACTTGCCACTGCAGTGTTGCTACATCCACTATCAGCTACTGCTCGGTTATAGGCAACACACAAACACAGCTGATTTTAAGTGACCTATGACTAAACTGTGGCAGATGACATGTTTTGTCCTTTAATTTAAACTCGTGTCCTAACCTTACCACAACTATGTGATCTGCAGTATACCCAAGAAAACAGTGATCAACAATCTGCAGCACAATTGAGATCATGATTTTGTTCACAGCTTGTAAGGCTAGACATCTATGAGCGAACTCAAGTCAGAAAAAATTCTTAATATGTTTCTTTGCATAGCCATCTTCTGCAGCAAAATTTCAGTTTTCGATGAAAGCAAACTGTAATTTCTCACTGTCATTGGTTACTTGAAACCATAAATCCATCAAAAGCAAAACAATCAGAAGCAGCAATCAGGATAGAATAATATGTGCATGCTCCTATGCACCCACAGCCATATCCACACTCAAATTACCTCATTGGGAAGCTCAAAGATGTCCATTTCCATTGTGATGGAATGGGGTAGCTGCAGGTGGAATTGTTGGACCCAAATATCACACAGGTAGACCTTTCACCTACTAGCATTACTTGCTCACAAAAGACTATGGTAGGATGGACTGTACAAAATTCTATCGTTCAGGCAGAATGTCATTACAATTTTAAATCACTTACATTTACTGAATAAGTTGTATGTGACGCCCATACATTTTTAACTTTCTGTTTATAGTACCTGATTTTGTGGATTGTGAAATACTGTTTTTTTTGTATCATGTAAATCAACATTTAACACCTCTTTCCTCCTTCCTCAGTTTAATTCAAAGTGCTGGTGACAGCTGTGACATTTCATATCAAGAAACATTACATCAAGGAGTAGTCGATGACAAGCTGGAGATAGATGCAGAGAAGTCAACAGATTTCAGTATGTCTTATAACTATACCAAAATACGGACTTCACAAGAAGACAGCTTATGTGGCTTCCCTTCAAAATACAGACTCATAATGCATGTCTTCATCCACATTGATTGTGTGCAGGCACCTTCATATGTTTGTAAGTCATGTGGTGAGGTATTTCCCACTGATGACTGCCTGAAAGAACATTTTAGAATGAGTGAGGGCGACCAAGCATTATCTGCTGCCAACAGTGAGAAACCTGAATGTGGTGATGACCGTGAAAACAATATCTCCTTGGAGTGTGTACGAGAAGGAATCGTGGAACAGGCTGAGAAGAAATCTTCATCCACGGAAACCAAGAAAACTTTAAAGAAATCCTTTAATGACATACATAATACAGGTAATGTTACGAAAGTTGCAGAGAAACTCGAAAGATGTCATGACGATGGAATTTTATGTAAAAGTGATAATGCTAATGTCCACACTGTGCTAAATGCAAAGAGAAATCACAAATGTGATGTATGTGGTAAATTCTTTACTCTGTTACGTAATCTTAAGACACATAGCTTAATACACTCAACCAAGAGGCCCCACAAATGTGATACTTGTGGCAAATCTTTTAATGTATTGCGTTATCTCAAGAAGCATGTCTTAATACACACTGGTGAGAGACCCTACAAATGTACTCTTTGTGGAAAAAAATTTATTTTTTCTGACCGTCTCAAGGCACACGAATTAATACACACAGAAAAGAGACCCCACGAATGCGATGTTTGTGGAAAATCGTTTACTCGGTCGGGCATTCTCAAGACGCATTTATTAATACACACTGGTAAGAGACCCTACAAATGCACTGTTTGTGGAAAATCTTTTATACAGTCTGGCAATCTCAGGTTACACGAATTAATACACACAGGAAAGAGACCCCACGAATGTGATGTTTGTGGAAAATCGTTTACTCAGTCGGGCCATCTCAAGAATCATTTGTTAATACACACTGGAAAGAGACCCCATGAATGCGGTGTTTGTGGAGAATCATTTACTAAGTTAAGCCACATGAAGAGGCACATTTTCATACACACTCGTACGAGACTTTTCAGATGTACTGTTTGTGGAAAATCTTTTACTCTGCCCGGCAATCTCAAGTTACACAATTTAATACACAAAGTAGAGAGACCCCACGAATGCGATGTTTGTGGAAAATCGTTTACTCAGTCCAGCAATCTCAAGGTACACGAATTAATACACACTGGTAAGAGACCCCACGAATGCGGTGTTTGTGGAAAATCGTTTACTCGGTCGTGCCATCTCAAGAATCACTTGTTAATACACACTGGAAAGAGACCCCACGAATGCGATGTTTGTGGAAAATCGTTTACTCAGTCGTGCCATCTCAAGAATCATTTATAATACACACTGGAAAGAGACCCCACGAATGCGGTGTTTGTGGAAAATCGTTCATTAAGTCGAGCAATCTGAAGGTACACGAAGTAATACACACTGGTAAGAGACCCCACGAATGCGGTGTTTGTGGAAAATCGTTTACTCAGTCGAGCAATCTCAAGGTACACGAACTAATACACGCTGGAAAGAGACCTTACAAATGTAGTGTTAAAGGTAAATACACTCCTGCAAATTGAAATAAGAACACCGTGAATTCATTGTCCCAGGAAGGGGAAACTTTATTGACACATTCCTAGGGTCAGATACATCACATGATCACACTGACAGAACCACAGGCACATACACAGGCAACAGAGCATGCACAATGTCGGCACTAGTACAGTGTATATCCACCTTTCGCAGCAATGCAGGCTGCTATTCTCCCATGGAGACGATCGTAGAGATGCTGGATGTAGTCCTGTGGAACGGCTTGCCATGCCATTTCCACCTGGCGCCTCAGTTGGACCAGCGTTCGTGCTGGACGTGCAGACCGTGTGAGACGACGCTTCATCCAGTCCCAAACATGCTCAATGGGGGACAGATCCGGAGATCTTGCTGGCCAGGGTAGTTGACTTACACCTTTTAGAGCACGTTGGGTGGCACGGGATACATGCGGACGTGCATTGTCCTGTTGGAACAGCAAGTTCCCTTGCCGGTCTAGGAATGGTAGAACGATGGGTTCGATGACGGTTTGGATGTACCGTGCACTATTCAGTGTCCCCTCGACGATCACCAGTGGTGTACGGCCAGTGTAGGAGATCGCTCCCCACACCATGATGCCGGGTGTTGGCCCTGTGTGCCTCGGTCGTATGCAGTCCTGATTGTAGCGCTCACCTGGACGGCGCCAAACATGCATACGACCATCATTGGCACCAAGGCAGAAGCGACTCTCATCGCTGAAGACGACACATCGCCATTCGTCCCTCCATTCACGCCTGTTGCGACACCACTGGAGGCGGGCTGCACGATGTTGGGGCGTGAGCGGAAGACGACCTAACGGTGTGCGGGACCGTAGCCCAGCTTCACGGAGGCGGTTGCGAATGGTCCTCGCCGATACCCCAGGAGCAACAGTGTCCCTAATTTGCTGGGAAGTGGCGGTGCGGTCCCCTACGGCACTGCGTAGGATCCTACGGTCTTGGCGTGCATCCGTGCGTCACTGCGGTCCGGTCCCAGGTCGACAGGCACGTGCACCTTCCGCCGACCACTGGCAACAACATCGATGTACTGTGGAGACCTCACGCCCCACGTGTTGAGCAATTCGGCGGTACGTCCACCCGGCCGCCCGCTATACGCCCTCGCTCAAAGTCCGTCAACTGCACATACGGTTCACGTCCACGCTGTCGCGGCATGCTACCAGTGTTAAAGACTGCGATGGAGCTCCGTATGCCACGGCAAACTGGCTAACACTGACGGCGGCGGTGCACAAATGCTGCGCAGCTAGCGCCATTCGACGGCCAACACCGCGGTTCCTGGTGTGTCCGCTGTGCCGTGCGTGTGATCATTGCTTGTACAGCCCTCTCGCAGTGTCCGGAGCAAGTATGGTGGGTCTGACACACCGGTGTCAATGTGTTCTGTTTTCCACTTCCAGGAGTGTAGTTTCCTTAATGGAGCAGTCTCAAGGAACAATAATACACACTGAACAGAGACCACACAGATTCCATGTTTGTGCCAAATCGTTTTCAGTACTGGGTCATCTGAAGACTAAATTAATACACGCAGGAATGATCCCCTACAAATGTGATACTTGCTGCAAATATTTGTCTGACTCTGTTAATCTGAAGAGATAAGTAGTACACACCGGTGAATCATCGTAGAATTGTGGTAATTGTGGAAAATTGTTAATCACTAGTCACCTCGAGATATAGTTATCACTACACACTGACAAAAGGCTACACAGATGTTATTTGTAGGAAATGTTTTACTCCGGTTTATCATCTTAAGAAGCATGCAATAATACATGGAGGCCACTGAAAGTACTGTTGTGGTCAGTACATGTACACATGTTCAAAGACTATAAGTGTGTTATGAATATTGTTCACATGTGCTACAGAGGGGTCACAAAAAATGAGAAATCCATTTTTCGCAGCTTCACATTGGAAGAAGTTGCATGCAAAATACAACTTATGAAGTACAGAATTGCAATTTTTTGTTGTAAATGCTCTAATGATCTGGCTACCACAAATTGATGCATTGAGAGAGATCTTTTACTCATGAGTAGAAGTTCCATGCAATAGGCAGGACCCCATATTCAAGAGAATGTACCAGTATGTTGCTAAATATTTCAAAGAAGCTGCCATTTCAATGTTCATGAAGCTGTATGCACTACCCAGGCGACAACACAAATATTTTTATTACATACCTATCACTCAGGCTATTCATCTCAACAATGGAGAAATATAAAAAAATGTCATGATTATGCAAACATGTTACTGAGGTATGCCTCCTTAATGGTAATGCTATTTGTGTGATCAATAATCTGCACACATGTGAACTTTCTGTGCTAGTTCTCCATTAGGAAATAACTGATTGTGGCAAGTATGCAAAGATAAGGCAAAAACGATAATTATCTGCCTAGTAGCGTTTTGATTCATCTTAAGAATGCAACAGTGCTTCTGTATGGTATGGACTCACTAATTCTTTAGTTTCCCAGCAGTAAATTGGACTTCATGTGTACACACAGCTCACACAGTTCCCATTAATAGTAGGCTATCGGTTTGTTGCAGTGTAGTTTGTGTGCATTAGCATCTCACATTCGTTTCATCATATGAGATGAGCTTGGTCGGAAAGGCAACAGTGTGAGCGCTCATGCTGCTCAAACCATTGCAGTGTGATTCTGACCTAGTGATCTGGACAGTTATCCTGCTGTAAGATGTTGTCACTCTCAGGAAACACATGAAGCATTAAGTGATGCAGATGTTGCAATAATGTTCTCCACATCTGTCATCATGCTTTCAATTATGACCAGCTATTTCTTGGCACCTCATATGAATATCCCCCATAGCATGACATTGCCTCCACGTTCCTCCACCTGTTGTGTGGTGCATGTATTGAACAATTGTTCATCTGGATCATGGGATGTCTGGGCATGACCATTGACCTGGTCCACAAGAAATGTTACTTTTCACAACGTGACACATCTTTATAGGTATGCAGTCCAATCTCAATTATCCCATTTGTATTGCTATTGTAACTGCCAATGTTGTTAGATCAACATGGGAATAAGAAGCAGTTATATATCTTGGGGCTTCATGTTCAACAGTGTCTGCTGAATAGCTTGAAACTCTTCAGCCTGCTCAAGCATTTTCTTCTGTCTACACAGATTGTCATCTATCCCACTCTACAGAGCAGCTAGGTTCTGATCTCCTTGTTCTAGATAATGCATGGGCATCCTACAACCTTGTGTCAATTTGTGGTTTCACCATCTGTCAACGATGTTCCATAGAGGCTCATGATAGAAGCATCTGAGCAGTCAACCAGATTCGCTGTTTGTGAGATGCACTTACTCAGGCACCAGGCAAAACCATCTGCTCTTTGGCCAAATTATTTATGCCAGTTTTTTTTTACACATACTGTACATAGAATGATTACCCATTCATGTCTGGTTATAGTTTCATTACTGTGTGACATAACCACAGTGCCACTGGGTAGGGCACACTCCTCCTAGGAAAGTGGGTATAATCATTTGGATCAACAGTGTATCTTGACACACAGAAGGGTCTTATGTGTAGTCATTCAAATTTTCGTGCTTTGTTAAATTTATGCCAATGCACTATTGTCGGTTTAAGTGACACATTTCATGTGAAAAATATTTTTATTTCAGAGCTCTGTACACAATTCTGAGGTAGTGAAGATTAATTTTATGCCTCAAATCTTTTAATTATTTGTCTATTTTAAATATCATGTAACTACTGTACAAACATCAGTGGGAAAACTGTC
Organism: Schistocerca americana; assembly: GCF_021461395.2. Lineage (NCBI taxonomy): Eukaryota > Metazoa > Arthropoda > Insecta > Orthoptera > Acrididae > Schistocerca > Schistocerca americana. Next base: position 148,765,677 of record NC_060129.1, on the reverse strand, counting down.
ATCATGTAGTGTCAGATAATAATTCCAATTGTTTGTATAAACAAGGACTGTTGAAAGAACTGTGTGGTTACTAGAATATGAATTTAATCCAAATGCATAATTTTTATTGTAATAAGTTAATTTATTAAATGTGGTTTCTTTCTAATTACTTTGTTTTAATTTGATTATTTTAGTTGCCTTTCATCTGCTTTAAACATGATTTCATAGTGTGTATTTTCCATAATTTCTCTGAGTAAATGTGAGGTTTTCAGAAATTTTCACTAATGCTTGGTTTGATATATAATGATGTTTGTTTTTTTGTCAGTTTTTTCGATTTCCTACCAATTTCTTATTGGTGTAAGGTATTTTGTTTACTAAGTTTTGTTATACTTTTAATAATTTGAAACAGTTGTTATTAAGTGATAGGCATTTTTGAGTTTTGCGACACTTTGAGTTTTGCGACACTTTGAGTTTTGCGACACTTTGAGTTTTGCGACACTTTGAGTTTTGCGACACTTTGAGTTTTGCGACACTTTGAGTTTTGCGACACTTTGAGTTTTGCGACACTTTGAGCTGTGTGGCTTTTTACTGAAATGAGATCGTATCTGCCATGATAGTTCTTGCAGGATAATAGTGTGCTGCTATAGGGGCTGTAATACTGCAGTGGCTTTTAAATATTTAGGGAATGCTGATCTATTTATAGTTTGTGGGATCCTGTTCTCATACACACTCGATAAGAAATTTTGGTTGTGACTTGGCATGAAATTGCATGGATTTGAAATTCTGTCATTCTCCTTATAGTAATGTTGTTACACTATTGTCGGACTACTTAATTGCATATTTGGTACTATGCTCTTTGTTGATGGTCTACTTCAATCATGACAGAAAAATATTTTGTTCTCTCAGTAATGCTTACTGAGACAAAAATCGTTACCATTATTATTCAAGTAAGATCAGAGCTTTGAATTCACAAACTTGCAATGCTATACTCAAATGAAGCTTAAATTCTGGATTGTAACTCTTCTATTTTAATAGTCTCATCACTGAAAATAAGGTTGTGATGATTCTGAAGATTCTGAATGGAAATTAAGTATCCCACAGTGATGTATTAAAATGGGATTTTAAAATAGAAGGAAAGAACAACATTGACAATAGTACTTTGTCAAAATAAAGTGCCATTAATTGTTGTAATGTGGTATTTACATAATAAGACCAAAACAAATGTCATTATAAGTAACTGGTTATTAATGCCATCATTATATGATGTTCCTGACCACTTTTAGATGTTTTCTGCTGAAATATATCTGGCAAATGCCGTAAAGGCTGTAATGAATACCTTCACATTATCACCATTGCACTTAAAGCTAATATGGGTGGCATTAAAATTCTTAGGAAAATCATTTAGACACGATTATTGTTGCCTTGCACTCCTGTCCAAAATGGTTCTTTTTAAAACATGTATTGTTAGACATCTGTCAAATACTGATAGTGTTCACTTGAGTCCAAACTGAATCCTAAATCAAGAAAGCATGATTCTAAATATTCTGTAAGCAGAATTTGAGTACTTTTTGTTTGAAATTACGTGAGTGGATTGAGTTTGTTGGAAGATGATACAGGTTTCATTTAAAGCTAAAAAAGCTACTTTTCACTAAAATATAAAATTGTGAAAATAGTTTGCAGATTCATGCCACTTATTTGGATTCTGTGTGTAAGTATTCCTGCTATTAGAGTTTTTAATGGTTTAAGTTTAATGTAGCTACGTTTACTAAGGGTGAGTTAACTAATGTGCCACATAGGACTGCAGGTGTGAGTCACTCATACATTTATACCCATAAATTTGTATAAGATGAAACTAGGCAGTTGCACATTGACGCAGTTTCATAGCTTTGGCTGCAGCACATGAGTGATCTATGCAATTCATACATGGTCTCATAAAGAACAGATTGAGATACACCAGTATCCCCCTGTGGTGTTTCCATTAGTTAAGTCTATTTAATTATACTCAGGTTAGTCGATTTTCAACAAATATTGCCATAAACCATGCTATGGGACATTTCTTAAGTATTTGAATTGCTACAAATAATTATCTCTTCACAGTTAAGGCCTCATCTAATAATGGGGTACATGAAAGGAGCCTCGCTTAAGATTGCAATGTTTTTTGATAAATACAGGGTTATTACAAATGATTGAAGCGATTTCACAGCTCTACAATAACTTTATTATTTGAGATATTTTCACAATGCTTTGCACACACATACAAAAATTCAAAAAGTTTTTTTAGGCATTCACAAATGTTCGATATGTGCCCCTTTAGTGATTCGGCAGACATCAAGCTGATAATCAAGTTCCTCCCACACTCAGCGCAACATGTCCCCATCAACGAGTTCAAAAGCATTGTTGATGTGAGCTCGCAGTTCTGGCACGTTTCTTGGTAGAGGTGGTTTAAACACTGAATCTTTCACAAAACCCCACAGAAAGAAATCGCATGGGGTTAAGTTGGGAGAGCGTGGAGGCCATGACACGAATTGCTGATCATGATCTCCACTACAACCGATCCATCGGTTTTCCAATCTCCTGTTTAAGAAATGCCTAACATCATGATGGAAGTGCAGTGTAGCACCATCCTGTTGAAAGATGAAGTCGGCGCTGTCGGTCTCCAGTTGTGGCATGAGCCAATTTTCCAGCATGTCCAGATACACGTGTCCTGTAACGTTTTTTCGCAGAAGAAAAAGGGGCCATAAACTTTAAACCGTGAGATTGCACAAAACACGTTAACTTTTGGTGAATTGCGAATTTGCTGCACGAATGCGTGAGGATTCTCTACCGCCCAGATTCGCACATTGTGTCTGTTCTCTTCACCATTAAGAAAACATGTTGCTTCATCACTGAAAACAAGTTTCACACTGAATGCATCCTCTTCTATGAGCTGTTGCAACCACGCCGAAAGTTCAAAGCGTTTGACTTTGTCATCAGGTGTCAGGGCTTGAAGCAATTGTAAACGGCAAGGTTTCTGCTTTAGCCTTTTCCGTAAGATTTTCCAAACTGTCGGCTGCGGTACGTTTAGCTCCCTGCTTGCTTTATTCGTCGACTTCCACGGGCTACGCGTGAAACTTGCCCGCACGCGTTCAACCGTTTCTTCGCTCACTGCAGGCCGACCCATTGATTTCCCCTTTCAGAGGCATCCAAAAGCTTTAAACTGCGCATACCATCGTCGAATGGAGTTAGCAGTTGGTGGATCTTTGTTGAACTTCGTCCTGAAGTGTCGTTGCACTGTTATGACTGACTGATGTGAGTGCATTTCAAGCACGACATAAGCTTTCTCGGCTCCTGTCGCCATTTTGTCTCACTGCGCTCTCAAGCGCTCTGGCGGCAGAAACCTGAAGTGCAGCTTCAGCCGAACAAAACTTTGAGTTTTTCTACGTGTCTGTAGTGTGTCGTGACCATATGTCAATGAATGGAGCTAGTGAATTTATGAAATCGCTTCAGTCATTTGTAATAGCCCTGAACAGAGACGTGAACTGCAATCAGGTGTACCGTGGGCAATGTCAGAGTTCAGCTCAGAAAGACCTGGTGGCTAATCCTTTCACACCAGAAGTATTAGAGACATAAAATCAACAGTCGTTTTTGGACCAGCGTTGACTATAATATCCGTGAATATTGAAGGAATACCTCCCTGCAAGCAACAACTCTTGCAAGACATGTGCCACACTAAGCACTGTGATATTTTGTTTGTTCAAGAAATATATAGAGATACCCAGCAGAGACGTCCTTCTGTTCCTGGAATGAAATGGGTTGTTGAAACACAACATGCACATTGTGGAAGCGCCATCCTTACAATACCTGACCTTGAAGTCTGTAGAGTTCGTCAGTCAGGTGATAACAATATTGAAATTATTACTGTTACGTAACTGTGGAGTCACATCATCATATAAACCTCCAGCAACAGATTTTCCCTTCATCCCACCTGAAAATTTTATTACAGGGAAAGATTCTGTTGTGATACTTGATTTCAACAGTCACAGCCAAGTTTGGGGGTATGCTCAAGAGGATCAAAATGGTGAGGCTGTCCTCATGTGGGCTGAAACTTTCCATCTCTCACTCCTTCATGACAGCAAACTGCCTCATTCTTTCTACAGTGGACGTTGGCTGTAATCCATATCTGCCTTCTGTTAGTGAAAGTATTTTTCATACCTCCACTAAATCCATCTGTAAGCCCATACCGAATGCACATCGACCTATTATGTGTCAAGTGCTCCCACAAGTAAGATCTCAAGAAATCCCTTTCAGACGAAGGTACGTCTTCAAAACGGCAGATTGGCACGAATTTTCAAAATTATTAGCTGAGAAAATTGTACTACAGATCCTGTGATAGATCAATATGAGAATTTTGTTAACGTCGTTAATGCCTCCTCCTGAGCATCAATTCTATGGGGATGCAGAATGAACTATATCAAGGGTATAACCCCTGAAATGGCCTCTTTTCTTAAAGAATACTACATGAAGTTTGAAGAAGATCCTTTTAGTGAAGCCACATCAAGCCTTGCACAGAATGTCCTCTCTTTAATATCTGAGGCAAAGAGAGAGGAATGGATACAATTGATGGCTGATATGCTATCAAAATCTTTGGAAAAATTCACTGTTTACTACTATGAGAATTACTTGAAACCTTATCCTGCAAGACCCAGACCTGCGCTTTCCACATGAAGAATAAACAGGCAAATAGATCCTTTAATATATCCTCGGGGTATCGTTCTTGAAATAATTCTACTCACAAATATCTTGGAGTAATACTGGATAGAGGGCTAACATATAGAAAGCATTGCCAGAAACAAAGTGGCAGCCAGAAATAACACAGTGCGAAAATTGACAGGTACATAATGGGGTGATAAACCATGCACTGTGCACTTGTTCTATGTTGTTCCACTGCTGAATATGCATGTTCAGTATCGAACAAGTCCAATCATGCCAGGAACGTAGATGAGGCTCTAAATGAGTCTTGCCAGATTATCATGGGTTGCTCAAGACCTACTCCTGCGGACAAACTCCATTGCTTCACTAGCATAGCTCCTCCTGAAATGAGACGTTAGGTAGCTGCAAGATATGAGAAAAGTAAGGCCACAACAAGGGAAACCCATCCATTATATGAGGCTGAAATGAAGAAAGAGCTTCTTGACAACAATTTTGAGGCTCTCGTCGAGAATCCACATGTCGCAAGGATCTTGCGATGGTGGGAGGAATGTCGGTATTTTGGAGAATGGATCGCTCCAAAGGAAAAACTTCCTCCTGGATATTTGGAGAAGTAGTCAATATGGAGGTCTCTCAATAGATCACGATCAAACACAATGAGATGCAAAGCCAATCTTCAGACTTGGGGTTTCTCTGAGGAATCAGTTCTTTGACAGTGTGGTGTTGAGCAGACTAACAGGCATTTCCCCTCATTGTTCCTCATAACCAACCACCTGCACCGTGCATGACCTTATGAGACCTACACCAAATGCACTTCAAGTGTCCAATTTTTGGTCTCCTTTTGTGTAAAATTATGTCAACACTTATATATATTTTTAAAGTTTCTGTACTTTTGACATGATAAATAAATAATCTGACAATAGTAACATCAAGGGAAAAAAACTATATCATTTGGTTTTAATGCCCAGTGTAAAGAAGGTTATTCATATGTTAGTGGAGGACACATGACAAGACAGCTTTTGGTACAGTGATATTAGCAACGAAATAAACCTAGTAAAGTATCCTTTGGTGGTTAACCAGATGGAATGCCACAATCATAGCATTAACTCTCAGCAGTTTGTAGGTACAAAGATGCACAACATACTTAATACAAACCCAGTTTGATATTCCTTCTGACAAGAACAGGGAAAGTAAGAATATGGTGGAAAATATTAGTACTCTGTGTATGATAATTAGCAAACACTAAAAGGATGAGCTACAAGAGTTGTGCCTAAACAAAAAGAAAAACGAGTGAAATCCTAGCATGAAATCGTATCAGCATCATTTGTGGGAATATAGGAGCTGCTGCAGTGCAGAACACCAGGTGGATTGTGGGCAAGATAGTCGATGGTTGCGTGGTTGAGTGAGGGCCAATTAAAAGTCATAAATATATTCAGAGAAGTCTGCAGTTATTGCAGTGCTAGTTTATATTGGGCCATCCAGGAAAAATGAAGTTGCAAGTCTCGATAGCAACAGGGATGGGTCGCCTGATCTGTAGCACAGATAAAACACAAGTGAGGCTGTTGTGGATGCCACAAACAATGTCTGCTTCAGCACATGTAAATAAAAAAACATCGGTCTAAATCAACTCCCCTGTACCAGCACGTGCACCTAGCTATTATGATTGAGCACAGAAGGTGGAACCGTAACGTAAAAAGAAAAGACAAAAATTATTAATATCTAGGGATCCTTTTTTGGAATTGCACACACAGTTGTACATTCTTAACCTTTCACCCTTTTGAATAGGCCACAGATGTAGGTGAAGGGACATTGTTAGAGACGTAAAATTACAGGGCAACCGAGTTTCTTCAGAACTGAGTTTGGTTTATATTACAGTAACGAAATAAAAAAAAAATCTGTCCATAATAAAAGGTTTGCTGGCCATTAGATGACCCAGGATAGTTGTTGTGGTATTCCATATCTGCCAGAACTGTTGAACTGACATGCTCAGAAAAAGAAAATAGCTGAAACACTTGCACAATCGTAATGAGAGGGGTCTTCAGAAATAGTGTAGTAGTAGTAGTAGTAGTAGTAGTAGTAGTAGTAGTAGTAGTAGTAACACAAATAAAAAGGCTGTGTTGATACCGAGGATAAATGTGGTAAGCAATAATTATTTCAACTGTGGGCATCAAAATTAATTAGAAGTACAAAGTGCCAATATATTTCCCATGAATAGAATGATACTGTGCAAAAATTACAATATGTTCAAAAATGGTAGAAATTTGAAAATTTATTACCTGGTTGTTAGTCCACAACAGAATGAAATGAAAGGAGTAAAAGGGGACAAATTCAAAAACAAATGTGAAAAGTGTTTTAGAAACTAGTATTCCATATTTTGGGAGGCAGTGGTACATATCATAACAAGAAAAACTGTTTAGGAGATATGGGCTCTAAAATACTTGCTGTTCCTTAAGGGGGGATATAATGGAAAATGTAAACATTTATTTAAAAAATCATTACAGCCATATTTATTGATGTACAAATCTAAAATTTTCCATGTGTAAAACAAAATAGCTGTGTTTCAACAGTGAAATATAACAAAATATGCAGGAATAATATTTTGCCAGAAATTTCAATTTTTAATTTAAAATTGTCTTTTTTATGAAAAGCCATAACTGGAATTGTAATCATGCGATTAATCTGAAAATTCTATTTTAGTGTTCTGAGAAGGTTATAAGAGTGCTGAACTACAGTTATTTATTTATGGTACAAATTGTATTATTAACAGAGTTTCTGATATTACATATCCAAAATAAACTTTTTTCTACATATCTAAAAATCAGAATTTAATTGCAGGATCTCATATTTTTTAGTTCCAGGGAGACAGCAACACGCTCCAAACAGTTCCTGAAAATTTCATAGCATTAGCGCATATACTTTTTGATAAAATGCTTCTAATAAAGCGAGAAATGTAAAACAGAGAAAAATGAGGTTCAAAAATTTTCTTCTCATACTTCTACATGTAATAAGCTTACCTCAGTTTTAAAACCCTCCATACTGATACATCCTCTAGATTTCTCTTCTCTTCGAATCTCCCTGGCCTGTATTTGCAGGTCAGACACTGATCTGTTAGCTTTCTTGACCCAGCTCTCGTCGATGGTGTAAAGTGCTTTTGTTTTAAACACGCCAGGATCTATACCAGCTCTATTCATCACTTCAGTTCTGGTGTAACATAAAACTGCATCATAGACACCTATTTTGAGTACTTCAAGTTCACAGAATGTCCTTTTTGAGCATCTAATCCAAATTAAATTCTTGAGACTTTAGTTTCCGTTTTGTGTCTTTCCTTGAAGACACTTCTTCAATAAATCAGGGTTTGCAAGAAACATGAACATGAAAACTTTATAGCCTGGCAGAGAAGCCTTAAATCAAGAAGTCTGAATCCAGTGGAATCGATATCAACATCACTCACCTGTACAATTATCCAGTCCCATGTTTCGATGACGAAGCTGATTGCTTATGTTCTTCAATTCGAGCTGCTTTCTCTTTTTTGTTCGTAAACTGATTTCCATGAAACCTCCATTTCCTAAACACTGTTTGTCCACCACGCATTATGCATAAATCTTGATTTCCATGTAAAGGTTTGCGAATTCAACCCACACCTACTAATATGTGTTAATATTGTCAAAACGTAAATAAACCACATGCAAGAAAGTTTTCAGGCAAAGATATAGATGTCAGCCGAAGATATCGAAAGAAAATAGCCTTCCCACTGACAAAAGTTCCACTGAAGCAATCAGTTTCCCAAATGTTGGAAAAGGTGGGAGTGGCTGCCAGTGCAGAGTTAATCAGTTTAACAATTTAAAGGCATTTTTGAAGCTGCTATCACAATAAAATTCACACACAACATAGACTAAACTGTTTAGATCAAGAAAATATTTTTAAAAAATCAATTTTTTGGACCAAAATCCACTAGATCCCCCCTTTAGAGATAAGAGTATTTGTTGATTTTCGTACTGTGAAACATCTCTTCTCCTGCAAACTCTGTTTTTCAAAAGCTACCAAACAAATTGAACAGTCTACAGAAAGTAGTAAACAAATGAGTAGATTCAACGAATCAGACGACCATATTCTGTTATAGTGGGACAGTAGAGCTTCCAATGCATCTGCTAATGTATACAGCCAGCATTTGTGAGCCATCACTGGAGGAGATGTCCATTATGATGTCCATTCACAGTAAGGCAAGCTTCTATCCATGTCTTAGGGGATCTTGGGTAACCACATCCTGTGGAGAAACTTTCGTGTGTGACAGATGTGTTGGCAGAAGTTGATGATGTATTTCTGTAGTGTCTGAACATCGTTAATGACACGTCCATAAACCAAATGTTTCAAGTGTCCCCACAAACAAAAATTCAAGGGATTTCAGTTGGGGGATTGAGCTTGCCAAAGTACTAGGCCTCCTCATAAAATCCATTGTCCAAGTTGTGTTCGCATACATTCAGCAGAAACTGGGCTGGTGCTGCATCTCTAGTCATTGGTGAAATGCTACATTGTCTAGCAGTACAGACAAATAAATTGATAGGAATTGATGGTACTTCATACCAATCAACATGTTTGATAGCACAAAGGGTGTAGTAGAAGAGCTGATGTGTCTCACAGTGAAGGATATGAACAAGTTCTCATAGTTCCTACAGTACGCATTTTGAAGTCCATATTGACTGTACATTTTTGCCTTGCTTTGATTCATACTACCACATCTAACAAAGTGGAGTACTTTTTTAACACCCAGTATACAGCAACATAAAATTTTCTCACAAAAACGAAAAACAGAGATATGCTGTGTGAAAATCAATTGTGTGAGGCGCACACACTGCACTGTGGCTGAAAATAAACGCACTTCATATGCTGCAATCAGAGTGCAGGCAGTTTTATATGACAATGTTCACCACCACTTGCATGGACAATATGAGGATTATAGCTGTGTGCTTTTTTACCATTTGCGTGCATTTTACCACCTGTGTGTCCTTAATCAACTAGATTTTTATCATGAAATTTATACATGCAGAGTGCCTTTTATGCTTTGACTTCATGTAATGTAGCATGGCAATATTATAGCAAGTTCCAGAAGATCAGATGATGGCAACATAAGACTGCCATCTTGGAGAAAATCCTTTCTACACTGTGATGGTGGCATATGAAGTGTGCTCATTTTAAAACCTATGAAACTAGGTTTAAAAAGAGATAGCAGATCATTTATATAAAAGACAACTATAGCCCTAGCTGTTAACAAGCATGAAAAACTTACAAATGCTGTTATTAAATATTATGAACATTCTATCTCCCATAGTCACAACTACATGTTTTTCTCTAATTCTTGCTTGTCTTGTCCCATTTTGAGATGGGGTTGGCATTTTTGTTTGGTTTGTGGTAATGTTAGTGACAGGGGGTGACTGTGTGCCCTTCCTGATGCCACTATTCCCCCAGTATTGAGTCTGTATATCCTCTCTGTCTGTATCTAGAGTAAATTTCATGTGAAAACCTGAGAACATTTTGTTTTAAATTTTTGTTTAATGAGTAACTGAGGTAGAACAATACAAACTGGCCTGAATTTACTTAATTGATTCTGGAAAATCACCTAAAAACCATACCCTCGTTACCAGCCCACCGTGAGTCTAATTCAAAGTAGTGTTGGCTCACCTCCCAAAATCCTGTATGTAGTACATGTACATGTTTGGCTGTCTGGACAGACTGCACAATCAGAGGTATATAAATAACAAATAATGTAACTCAATAAAGATGTGAAGCAAATGGCAGGAACAACAGCAGCAGACATAGAAGAAATTGTAATTATTCGTTTCTACACATTATAAAAGAAATACTGTGTTTTTTTCTGTTTCCAAAAATAATCTTCCAGAATTATAATGGCGGCAGCTTGTTTACTTATTTGTCAAAAGCAAAGACGTACACGAAATTTGGCGATATATATATAAGCTGATGTGCTATGCTTTGGAAACGGTAGCGCTCCTGATCTCTAATTAATGACAGGGTCGAGATTGACCACAGAGGGACCATGGCATCACTGCTCCATCTTACCTGTCATGTCAGCAACTTCACACCATTGACAGTGCTTTAATGGTGTAGTAACTTCTTTCAGAAGGCCAGGACAATGTCATCACTCCCCTGGTTATGGTTTATTTTCCAAGAAAACTCATTCATTCTGGTTGCTGAGACTCCCTGCATCACCCCTGCTGTGACATTGCCTATTAAGCTGGTCACAGACTCTGTGCGTCCCTCCAGGCAAGGCCATGGTGCAACTGCAGTCAGGTAGCCATAAAGCTAATAATTAAAACAGTTGTGTGTAAGCTTAGGGACTGATGACCTTAGCAGTTAAGTCCGATAAGATTTCACACACATTTGAACATTTTTGAACATTTGACTTAGAAAGTGACGAAATCAAATAAGCGTGACTAGAAGCGAACAAAGAAGTGTGTAATAAACGTAATTTGTGTGGGTGTAAGGTAACAATGTCTGGCTTTCAGACTGCAAGTTAATTCGTTAGCTAATGCATGTGATAGGGATCTTGTACATTTGTCCGAAAAAATAAAAAAGCATGAAGACTGCCATTTGCACAAAAATGCGAAACGGAGAGTAACCCAAACTTGCACAGTATTTCGTTCTTGCCCTAAACTGTACTTAGTTATGTACAAAGTAACAAAATCACCGAAAAACAATTATTTTTTCAGGCGAGTTGTGCATAGTATTGTTATTATTATTATTGTTATTACTATTACTACTGTTCTTATTATTTGCAGCGGCCGTTGTTGTGTAACTATGTTGATAAGCATAACTGTTATACAAAAAATACTATTAATTTCATAGTCTCACTATGTATATGAGTCGATAAATTTGTGAACACACAGAACATATGATCACGAGCCACTACTGGCAACACTGGTGGGAAACAGTTGTTCATTCAAAAAACCTCACTGAACTGTAAACCTGAAAATATGTGATTATTTTCACTTGTTGTGTGAGATACTTTAACATAAGAATGGAGAAAGATCTCTCACAACAGAACAGAATGTGTTTAATTTCAGAGGAGTGGAGTATTGTATTCACAAAAGATTCTCAGAGTGTCTGGTGCAGTTGGTGCTGAGACATTAGTACGTATTTCTGAAATAGAATAACTGTTCAGGTATACTGAGTCCACTTGTATACCATGTAAATAAAAGAAACAACAAACGAAAAATGTGATATCCTGCAGGAAAACATCGATATTCCTCTGACAAGCAAACTTGTTACAGAGAACTGCTACATGCCTAAGATGCATGGTGAAGCATTGGTGTAGATGTACATGTAGATGAAGAATTGTTATCCTTCTAGACTGCTCCCAGATAAATGGCAGATTTCAAAAAGGAATAGATTGCAAGGCAATCTTGACACGTCCTTTTCACTCCCAAAGAGTGCTTGATGAAATAAATACAACAAATCTGAGGACTATTACTGATAGCCAGAAAAAAGACAAACTATGTTTCCAACACTACAGAGAATTCAAAAATAGTTGACAGATACTACCGACATTGGCGTAAACATATTAGGCTTCGAGTACGAAAAGCTTTTCAGTAATGATCTTGCCAGAAGAACAAAGATATAAAATACAAAGAGAAGACTACTTCTGTTATAAAACACCTTCAGCTTAGACGAAATTAAATTTTTTACCAACAAACACAGAGCAAAGCAGTAGAGGAGGAGCAAATAAACTGAAACAGAAAGAATTTATGTTTTTCAGTGAAACATTATTAACTCTTTATTCACATGAAGAGAGAAATGCTATCGACAGGAAATCTCAAATGGATTCCATATTTCTAGATATCAAGAAAACGTTCGATACCATTCCTCAGAAGACACTTCTAATTATACTGCGTACCTATGGAATATTGCCTCAATTATGCGAATGGATTCATGATTTTCTGTCAGAAAGATCACAGTATGTAGTAATCAAGGGAAAATCATCGAGTCAAACAGAAGTGATTTTCCCCTAGGAAGTGCTACAGGCCCTGTACCGTTCTTAATCTACATAAATTATTTAGAGGATAATCTGGGCGGCCCTCTTAATCGTTGCACACAATGCTGTTATTTATTGTGGAGTAAAGTCATCAGAAGATCAAAACCAATTGCAAAATGATTCAGGCAAAATATCTGCATGATGGGAAAAGTGTGAGGTCATCCTCACGAGTACGAAAAGAAATCCATTAAATTTTGGTTACATGACAAATTACTCAAATCTAGGAGCTGTCAATTCAACTAAATACCTAAGAATTACAATTACGAACAACTTAAATTGGAACAATGGCATAGATAATATTGAAGGGAAGGCAAATAAAGACCACATTTTATTGGCAGAAGACCTTGAAGATGCAACGGATCTGCTAAACAGACTGCCTACACTACATTTCTCCGTCCTCTGTCAGATTGTTAATGTGCACTACGGGATCCTTATCCAGGAGGAATGACGGAGGACATTGAGGAAGACCAAAGAATGGCAGCTCGTTTTGTAGTATCGCGAAATGGTGGAGAGACAGTCATGTATATGGTAAGCGAGTTTGTATGGCAACCATTAAAACAAGGGCGCTTTTCTTTGCAGCGAGATCATTTCACGAAATTTCAAGCTCTGATATTCTCCCATGAATGTGAAAATATTTTATTGTCGCCAACGTACAGAGATGGAAATGGTCATCGGAAAAAGAAGAGAAATCAGAGAACATATAGAAATATTTTACTACGCACTGTTAGAGGGCGGAATGCTATAGAAATAGTCTGAAGGTGGTTCGAATAACCGTCTGCCAGGCACTTAAGTTTGACTTGCAGAGCAATCACGCAGACGTTGATGTAGTTCTTCCATGTCAATCGTAATAACCAGACAAATATACAAAATAATCTTTCTCCCAACAAGGGCACGGATTACTCCCATAACATTCTTTTTTAATTACAACCTAAGAAGTAAGTGTTTTGAAAGTGATGCCCGAAGTCTTTTAGTTGTTATTTACCGCTATTTCGCAGGAACGTTTTGTAGTAACTAAAACATCGTTCATCATCTACATATACATCTATATCCGTATCAGCAAACCACTGTGAAGTGCACGGCAAAGGGTGCGACCACTTTTCAGTGTTTCTTCACGCTCCATTCACATATGGAGCGTGTGAAGAATGATTGTTTGAACACCTGTGTGAATGCTGTAACTGTTCTAATTCTGTTCTCATGATCCCTATATGAGCAAAACTTGGGTGAAGTCATCCGCAGTTTCAATGTAGAATCTGACAGGGATTGCATTGAGGCATAGAGCTTTGTGCAATTTTAACGATTTCAGTTCTTTCTCAACACCACTGACACTAAAATTTATTTCACTCATCTTCCAGTTGCCCAAGGATTAAATTGTGGCAGTTCTCCTGGTTTTTCCTTTGAAAAGGAACATTTGGAAATGAGTTAAGGATTTCAGCTTTTGCTTTGCTGCCCTCAGTTTCAGTTCCTGTCTCATTCAATAGGGACTGGACACTAACTTTGGTGCCACAATCAGCCTTTACTTACAACCAGAACCTCTTTGGGTTTTGTGAAAGATCATTGACAATAATCTGCAAAGGTAATCACTGAGGACATTGCCCTCTTGATAAGGCAATGTGTTTCATTTCAATATCTCCCTATCTATAGTGCTGTTCCTTGTTATACACCTGTTATGCAGTACTTTCCGTTTCTTTAGAAGTTTCGTTACAGTGACTGTATACCATGGATGATGCCTCCCTTAAGAACTTTTGTACTGTGTACATATCTGTCCAGTGTATGGTGAACCCATTCCGTTAACTTGAGGTGTAGTTCCTCTACATGCCGCTGCCCTGTGCTGGAAGTTTCAAGTTCCCTGTCGAGATATGAAACTACCGATTTTTTATCTAGTTTATTGAATACATATATCTTTCTGCTTGTTTTAGTTGTCCTTTGTACTTTGGTCATCATTCTTGCCACAATCGCATCATGATCACTGATACCAGTTTGGATGTAGACATCCTCAAAGAGGTGAGGTCTGTTTGTTCCCATTAGATACAATATATTTCCATCATGAGTGTCTGCCCCCAGTAGCTGAGTGGTCAGCGTGACATACTGTCAATCCTAAGGGCCCGGGTTCGATTCCCGGCTGGGTCGGAGATTTTGTCTGCTCAGGGACTGGGTGTTGTGTTGTCCTAATCATCATCATTTCATCCCCATCGACGCCCAGGTCGCCGAAGTGGCGTCAAATCGAAAGACTTGCACCAGGCGAACGGTCTACCTGACGGGAGGCCCCCGCCACACGACATTTCATTTTTCCATCATGGGTGGGGTTCCAAACTATCTGTTCTAGGTAGTTTTCAGAGAAGGTATTTAGTACTGTTATCATGCCCACCACTAACAAAACTATAATTTTCCCAATTGATCCTTGAATGACTGAAGTCTCCATCAATGATTACATTATGACTGGGTAACTTACATAGAAACGAACTGAGGTTTTCTCTGAAGTTTCTGGTTACATCAGGAGATGAGTTTGGTAGGCAGTAGAGAATCCAATTACCACTTCATGTCAACCACTGATACTGAGTCTTGCCCAATCAGTCTCTCATCCAGCTTCAGTTTCTATCTCAGTGGATTTCAGTTTTTGTGTACTGTGACAAATACATTGCTTACATTTCCCATTAGCCTATCCTTTAGATGTACACTTAAGTTTTCCCCAATAACCTCATTGCCATCAATTTCAGGTTTCAAATGGCTTTCTGTATTATGGAGGCTTAATTGTTTCTCAGCTGTGCTCAGAATTCTGGTATTTGTTGCGAATGCTTCAGCTGTTAACCACTAGGTTTTTAATGCTCTCGCCTGTGGGAGGCATTTGTTTCGATCTTACACTGACACTACTCGTGGATTTACTGCTACTCTTGTTCTCAGGATTGCATAGAAGGTCGCCTAGTCTAAAAAAAGTTTTGTTTGCTCCCACATACAGTCAGCTACCTGGATAGCAGCCTCTGATGTGTAGTGCACACCTGACCCATCTAGAGGCACCCTACAGTTCTCAACACAATGGCGCAAGTCCAGGAAGTAGCAATCTAGTTTGTCACAGACCTTTCGAAGTCTCTGGTTCAGTGCTTCCACTCGGTGCGGAACCAATGATACACAATCAGTTCTGGAGACAATGCTGCAAATTGTGAGTTCTGCTGAAACTCTGTGCACAAGGCTGGTCTTCTCAGCCTTCTCTATCAGTTGCTGGAATGATCCCAGTATGACCTCAGAGCCCAGATCACAGGCTTAATTTATTCCAACATGTGCAACTATTTGCAGCTGCTTGCACCTCATTACCTCAATGGCTGTTGGAATAGCCTCTTCAACATGTTGAATGAGGCCTCCAGATATACACACTGGGTGCACCTCATACCCTTTCCTGTCCATTGCTGCCATTTCCCTAAGGGGTACCATCATTCCCTGTAAAATTGAACTGCCAACAGTTAATACACCTCTAACTTTCTGCATGTACCTCCTACCGACACTGGACAAAACAGGTTTCCCAAAAACAGGTGAAGTGAGTCCCACTGCCTTAGTTTCAGTTTCAATTTCAGTGAAAGACAGCACATCGAAATTGATATTTAGGGTACAAGTACAGCACCCTGAGTCCTCCATGGTCCCTGTTGACACTGTGGAGGAACTCTTCACCACACTGATTCGCAGCAGCTGACAGTCCTTTGACAGTAGTCAAGGCGATTTACAGCTGCCTACAAAAGTCAACCAGCTCATCCCATGTTTGAGAATAGCTTTCGCTGCGGGGCTGAATTTTGGCTGGCGCAATGTATTGCATGACAGTGAACAAATAACTTCAAATTAAGCCTGCTGCTTATCTTTTATGTCCATTGAGCTAAAATGTTACTAATTCCCGTAAGAACTGAAGCAAATATAGAAAACTATATTTCTATTAAGACAAGAGAGTAAACTTTTTAAGTTTAGTTATAGCTACTAGGAAATTTGAAAATGGAATTAATGTATGATAAATGTAGGTAATATGTACGTTCTTTAATAGAAAACTATATGTCTGCTACAGTACCTAAATCACAAACTTTGATTTACGACAAGTTACATTATGCACAGGACAAGTAGCTTCTGAAAATTCCCAAAAATGCACTTTTATTTGCGTCGATATACGGTGAAATTTGGGGTGATCTACTCTTCGGCAGTAACTGTGAATGACAAAGACTGATTTTCTACGAAATAAGTCATCCAAGAACACTCGTACCTGTAACTTGCGAAAACATAGTTTTGTAAGCGACTGAAATTTCTCACAACTAACGTATTTCTCAAGTAATTATACAGTGCAGTTAGAGAAAGATTGTTTTCAAAAGAATAGGCCTACTGTTCTCAAAAATTTTATAAGTGCAAAATTGAGTTTAAGCCCACAATTAACAATAACAGTAGTCGTTGATTGTGACACTCTTGAATGTTCAAATTTCACTATAGACCACAATACAAACGGGTATTGATACAATCAATACAAGATTATGCGGAACTGACGTGATCAGTAAGATATGCGAATCTAGAATTTCAACTCGGCACTTCAGTGTTACACAAAGGAAAATTCGGAAGTCGACCTTTACGTATAAATAAACGTGCTAACTGCACGGGTTTTTAAGTTAGCTGTTTCTGTGCCAACTTCTACCCTGGCGTGCTGAAGAAGGACACTGCAGCATGTGTTAATCAGTCGAAATATAGAAAAATGTGCAGCATCAACAAAGCACATCTTCTGCTTCTTCCAGCTAGCTAGATATCTGGAAGTGCAATATGAGTTAGGATTTTCAGGACCAGCTCAGAGGAGAAAACCTCTAGAGTGTGTGTGTGTGTAATTGCACGTAAATATTAACAAACATTTATGAAGCAATTTTCATTAAATCATTTGAAGTTTGGCTTCACTGGCCTGTGTAAGATACCAGTTCAAGATATGCTTTTATCTCATGATCATAAAATTCAGTATCCTCATCTTAACGTCTGTAAAAAAATCCGTTAAGGTTTTAAAAACTTTCACTATTGTCATCAGTGTCATCATCGTCAAAAAACTCTTATGACAACATAAATTTGTATAAAAGTTTAAAAATATCTTCAAAATATGTATCAACGTAAAACTTTCAGTGCACATCCTGTTCCTCCCAATCCACAATACTCGCTGTAAGAGTGACAAGAAACAGTGGGTAAGTTATATATTTTCAACTCAGTCATGCTGCTGATTATCAGGTGCGCAATACTACTTTAGAATTTGCCCACTTACTGTCAAATGCATTTAGCCTCAATGTAAATGAGCCATGGCTGGTTTGTCATATGCCCTGCATTAAACCTTGGTTGCTATTTTGTGCCGAGTCTCCTGCAGTTATCACGATCATGCTGTTATCCTCTCTCTCTGCGAGTGGCAGCAGCAGCGTGTATCGATATTCGCACCCTTGTAGTATCTTTGGCCTCGCGCTTATAGTTTCCGTCTGTCCCGTGCAGGCAGTTGGTTGGTTGACGTGGAGCAGCGATGAAGAGTCTGTGGTGCATGTTTGGCTGGGCCTGCTGGCGGAGTCCACACGCAGTCGGAGTGTGAGGGGCTGTTGCCATTGATACAGGGTCTGTGGTTCACCGATCCCAGGCACGAAAGTTGTGTCTTTACTTAATCTATCAGCCAGCCCCAACTGTTGACATTGTGTCTTTGATTTCGTAGTGGGCTGTTGGGACATTCCCGCAAGCAACGACGTGTGTTTTCAAGTTGGCGAAATTCTAGCCGCCCTCCTGTGTAGTTTAACTTAATTTGATTATTTTTGAATGGAAGTGCACCAGCAGAATCTTCTACCTTGTGGCTGTTAACGACCCCATTACCTGCCCTGGCCGTTGACGTAAACTCAGGCCGTGTATTTTCCTCGTTGTGTTGTGGCTGCCCAGCACAGTGTGTAGTTTGACAGTTGAAGATGTAATTCGTTGTGGGCGGCGATACCTTCTGCGTGTTCCATTGAACTCCCCGTTGTGTGCTGGTTGGGTGGAGCGGAACTTATCCTGTCGCTTGGTCCGTTGACTGTCTGTCAGTTGGGTTGCCGTCAGGTTGAGAATTGTTGGGCCAACTGCCTCTCTCACCTAAGCGAGCATTAGTGTTTGAGATCCAGGCCGACCCTTGGAAATTTGATGTTCTGTCTTTTCTTATTTGTCCTTCTTGTTTATGTATGGCTTCTAGCCGATTTTAAAGTAAAGTTGTTTTGTCCTTAAGGTGTGAGACTCTTTGGGCCTTCAGTCTGGTTTAAAATTTTTTAGGATAAGGCCTTCTGCCCTTTATATTCAAATTCCTGTTTTGAGCCTTAAGTTATTGGCCCTCAGCCGATTTTAAATTAAAGTTGTTTTGCCCTTAAGGCGTGAGATTGTTTGAGCCTTCAGCCTCATTTAGAGAAATGTTTTAAGATGAGGATTTCTGCCTTTTATTATTCAAATTCTTGTTTTTGAGTCTTAAGTGGTTGTCCTTCAGCAGGTTATAAATTAAAATGGGTTTGCCCTTGAGGAGTGAGATTGAATGGCGCATTTAGCCGGGAATTAAGTTCTAAAATTAATGTTTGGCTTGCTCTGTTTTTAATTATTTCTTTAGTCTTGTAATGTTTGTCAGATGAATAAAGTAGTATATTCGAGTGCAACTAACAGAGACTCATTTTGGCCGCTTTCCACAAGTTAAACTATCTGTCCTGTCCTGCGGTTATAGCAGGGGATCTCACTCGTAGCAGAGCATGGTTTCGCTTGTGTTTGCCATTCTGGTTGCTGTCAGTCTCACTTTTGTTCTGTTTTTGTGTTCTGTGGCACCATATTATTTTGGCTGTTACTTGTTTCAGGTGTTTATCGTAATGGCAGTCAGATAGTGTCTGGGGATCCACGTGCTCAGAAAAGACCACCTTGTTTACGAGTTGGCAATAAGGCGCCAACCATTTGAGGGCAGTGTTCCGGAATTAGTAGCCCGTATGCGCGCTGCCGTTCTTCATCTGGTTGACGTCACGTCAGCGGTGGTGGGTTTGTTTGAGGCTATTACAGGCCTTGAACTCACTATCTGTGTGTTGGATGAAACCCAACCTAGTGACAGTCAGTTGGATAGGGTGCAGGCACAGTTAATCATTTAACAAATCAGATAGCGGATTTAGGCACGTTAGCTTCGGTAGATCATCACTGGATATTAACCGTGGGGTTGGGAACTTGGGTGAGCACATTACAGTTTAAGCTTGCATGTTTGGAGTTGGATGGGAGGAGGATTAAGGATCAGGGTTTGCGCTTTCAGGCAGAGAGTGAGAGACAGCCCGGGGGTCGCACTGTTCCATTCTCTCTTAAGTTAGATGCTTTATTTGCCAAGTTGCCTAATCCTCTGGCCTATTTCTTCCGAGATATTACTGAATTGGTTGTGGAGCGACTTGATCAGGTAGAAAAAATATTATTGCTACTGGTTCGCTTAGAATAACACATGGCTGCCTTTCGTGTTCCACACCAAGTAATTTTGTCATCGTTGTACTCATTAGCTAGATGCGACATGCAGAACCTCCTCTTACGAGCCATGGCAGAAGCGTTTTCCCTGCAGCAATTAAGGGAGTTCGTAATTAGGCAAAGGTTGACAACTGGAATTTCTAAACAGCTTGAGTGTCTTTACATTTGGGAAGTACAGTGGGATGAGGAGCAGTTACATCATTATGTCGATAGAGTACAGACAGCCTCTTCGGTCTTGTTAATTGATTTACCTGAACAAGAGTTGGTCTCTATCGTTCTTAGGGGAACGCGTGCAGTGGATAAGTCGCATTTTGTCTTCCGCGAGAACAATGTATGTCACGAGGTTAAGGGGTCGGTCGTCAGCCCTGATTCTGGAGTACCTACATCCACTGAAGCTATCAGAAGGGAACCCTGGCGTTGTTTCAGGTGCGACAGTACGGCGCATTTGGTGTGCTCTTGTGCCCATCCTCGTGCACCCAGAGCCAATAGATGATGCCGGGCTGCGCCGCGAACTTGGGATCGAGCATTCAGACCTTGGCGTACTCGTGTGGTTGCTCCCTCGTCACCGTCTTGCCCTACGTTTGTTCTTGGGTAGGTGGCGAGCCGGTTTGTGCTCTTTTGGATTCTGGCAGTTCCTTTTCATTATTGAGCTTTGAGTTGTTTCCGGAATTTGGGCGTCTTACAAAACTTTGTTCAGTCCCTTCGCCGGTGCAGAGATGTTGGGTAGCCAATGGCCAAGTGTTGCCTCTGCATGGTTCGGTCCGGGGGAGTACATCGGTCGGCGATTTTTCCTGGCCTATGTCTTTAGCCTTGGTTAAGGATCTGGCGGTTGATCTAATTTCGGTGTGTGATTTCATCAATAAAACCAGTTTGATCTTGGATTGTTCCGGGCACACCTTTACCTTTAAGTTTGCTCCTGAGGAGAAGTATGGCCTTTGCGAATGTGCTAAACCTATTGTACATCGTACTGTTGGCGTGTTGGCTGTTGAGGCCGTAGCTAACGAGTTTGATCTGGCCCATCTATTGCACCATCAAGCTTCTCGGTCACACAATTTGTTGCACTGTTTTCGCCAGGTCCTGAGTGATAACTTGGGTTTTACTAACGTTGTTGATTATCATATCTGCCTGTCCGACAAAATTCCAGTTCGGCAGTCCCTATATCGCCTCTCACCCCCTAAGGTGAAGATGCTCAAGGCTAAAATATCTCACATGCTCCAACAGGGAGTGATTAGGCCTACTACATCTGCTTATGCTTCCCCAGTATTCCTTGTACCTAAAGATCAGGGGCACGATTTCAGACCTGTGGTTGACTATCGCTGTTTAAATGCTAAGGTTGTCGTTAAATCGGTACCCTACCTGATCAGCATAATTCTTTTACTTGGTTTGCCGGCGCTAATTGGTTTACGGCCCTTAATTTGAATCAGGCCTATTATCAGATCTCTTTGGCTGAAGAATGTAAACATGTTACCGCATTTTGTACTGATTGGAACTTGTTTGAGTTTAACACATTTCCTTTTGGGCTAGCCACTAGTACGGCTGTGCATACTCGTTTGCTGGATAATATCCTTGGCATCTTGAAGCCAGTCTATGTGTATAATTATTTGGGCGACTTAGTCATCTATAGCCGTTCGTTTCAGGACCATTTGAAGCATATACAGCAAGTTCTTTTAAGATTACAGGAAGCCGGGCTGACCGTTAAGCCTAGTAAGATGACGCTAGCCAAGCAGGAGGTATCTTTCTTAGGTCATAGTGTTGGGTCAGAGTATTTGCATTGACCAAGAGAGAACTAAAGCCTTATGGGCTTTGCCCCCGCCTACTGATAAGCGGGGAATTGCTAAATTCATAGGCATGGCGAACTACTTTAGGCGTTTCGTTCCCAATTTTGCTCAGTTGGCGACACCCTTGAATCAATTAGGCCGACGCCAGAAGGGCGCGCGTTTTGAATGGTGACCAGCCCAGGAGGCTGCCTTTGAGCACATTAAGGCAGTAACAACCCATCCTCCGGTTCTTTGAGTACCCGATTTTAATAAAGGGTTTGTTGTTCACACTGACGCTTCTAATGCTGGTATTTCAGCCGTTCTCCTCCAGTAGTTTGAGGAGAAGAGACAGCCATTAGCCTACGCATCTCGTTGGTTAACTGATGTTGAACTTAAGTACTCTGTCTATGAGTGCGAGGCTTTTGCCATTTTATTTGCATTAGAGAAGTACTGCTTATACTCTGAACATCAGGGTTTCCAGTTAGAAATCGACAATCGGGCATTGGCTAGGCCGCGTAAAACTGGGCGTATTGCCAGGTGGGCAGTACGTATTTCGGCATTTCAGTTTGAAGTTAAACATGTGAGAGACCCTGAAAATATCCTTGCAGATGTCTTAAGTCGGATGTTCGCCGAAACTACACCTAGTAAGGGAAACCAGCAGGTGGAGGGGGACAGTCTTAATTGTATGGTGTTGGGTGAAATTCCCATCTTGTTTGAGATTGATGCTGAGCATCAGGATCAGGACCCTGTTTGCGCCCCGATTAAGCAACGTGTGTTAGCAGGAGAGCTGTCGGATGAGAATGTTTTTAAGAGTGGTATTCTCTGTAAGAGGGTGGGCGATGCTAAACAGTGCAAGATCTGTTTGCCTGTAGCTTTGGTGCACGCGGTTTTTCGTTATTTTCGTGATTCGTTGGTGGGTGGCCACTTAGGTACTTATAATACCCACCAAAAAATCAAGGAGCATTTAACTTGGCCCTCCATGGATTGGAATGTGAGAGAGATGATATCCCAATGTCGCCTGTGTAATGTAGCCAAACCCAAGAATGCTCTTCAACAGGGTTTGTTGAGTTCTGAACGAGAGTCTTGTCCGACACGCAAGCTCTACATTGATTATTTAGGACCATTACCTCGTACTAAGAAGTGTCATCGATATGTGCTAGTAATTATCGATGCTTTCTCCAGATTTACTTGGCTCCTTCCGAGCCGTAACATTACCGCTGCCAACACTATTTCATATTAGTGTTTGAGTTCCTGAGCGCCATTTGATGTGCTGCCTCTTCTTATTTGTCCTTCGCTCAGTCCGGAACTGCTACGGTCGCAGGATCGAATCCGGCTTCGGACATGGATGTGTGTGATGTTCTTAGGTTAGTTAGGTTTAAGTAGTTGTAAGTTCTAAGGGACTAATGACCACAGATGTTAAGTCCCACAGTGCTCAGAGCCATTTGAACCATTATTTGTCCTTGTTGTTTGTTTATGTATGGCTTCTAGCAGATTTTAAATTAAAGTTATTTTGCCCTTATGGCGTAAGACTGTTTGGGCCTTCAGCCTGATTTAGAGAAGTGTTTTAAGATGAGGCCTTCTGCCTTTTGAAATTCAAATTCTTGTTTTTGAGTCTTAAGTGGTTGTCCTTCAGCTGGTTTTAAATTAAAATTGTTTTGCCCTTGAGGAGTGAGATTGAATGGCGCATTTATCCGGGATTAAGGTCTAAAATTAATATTTGGCTTGCTCTGTTTTTAATGTTTCCTTTCCTCTTGTAATGTTTGTAAAATGAATAAAGTAATATGTTCGATTGCAACTGACAGCCACTCATTTTGGCCGCTTTCCAGAAGTTAAACTATCTGTCCTGTCCTGTGCGTATAGCAGGGGATCTCAGTAATATCGATTGAGGTTGAAAAACGTAGAGTGATAAATTGCAAATAATCTAGTGTGTTGTCAGGAAGTGTAAAAATTAAAGGAACATCCCACAGAACTCAAATACTACATGGCCATTAGACACACTGTCATAAAGGTCGACTCACACATGAGAGAATAGAACAATGTATTTCAAGATGGCATCCATAAAGAGTGTGAATGGGATGGAACACTACAGCAATGTCAAGGTTCCTTAGAAAGAAATTATTGACACTGATGCAGGGTGGAGGGAGCAGGGCACAATGATGACGATGAAGACGCTGTCGTCATCTGCTAATACCACAAGTTAATCTACATCCACCATGCTTCAGTCATGTTACAGTATTGGATTTCATACATCTGCGTCTCCCTAGTTCTTATTTTATTATTATACTTTGTTTTCTTGGCACATTGCTAACTTTCTATGGTAAGTTGGTTTTTTATTGAATGTTCTTCCATAAGACGGGCTAGATATCTGAATGCACAATACAAGGTAGGTTTTTCAGTAGCAGCACAGATGAAAAAAATCAACACGGAGTGTGTGTGTGTGTGTGTGTGTGTGTGGTTCCGTAAATAAGAACAAAAATTTATGAATCAGTATTTTACCAGTGAATAGTCAGCTCTATTCAAGAAAAAAATTCAGATATTTTTTACGTTATTTAGTACATCGAAAGAAAAGAAACAGTGGCTAAGGTGAAAAGACTGCATAGTATTCCAGTTTTGTTAGATATGTTGCTACATTTATAATTTCTTTAGCATATTTTAGTGTCAATGTTCAGAAATGTTTAGGCCACACTTTTTCTAGTGATTCAGTTCCCAGTAATTTAATGTGCAATCGTTGTAAAGAACTTCCTTTATGAATTTAGCTTTGGCCATTAATAAGCTTATGTCGGTACCAATGACGTGTGTCTCTTTGGAGCAGAGGAGATTCTCTCTGGTTTCGGGGAGCTAGTGGAAATGGTAAAGACTGCCAGTCTTGCTTGCGGGGTTAAGGCGGAGCTCACCGTTTGCAGCATCGTCGACAGAACCGACTGTGGTCCTTTGGTGCAGACCCGAGTGGAGGGCCTGAATCAGAGGCTCAGGCGGTTCTGTGACCCTGTAGACAGCAGATTCCTTGACTTGCACCATCGGGTGTTGGGTTTCCAGTCTCCGCTCAATAGGTCAGAAGTCCACTACACACAGGAAGAGGCTACATGGGTAGCGGGGGTTGTGTGGAAGGGTCTGAGCGGTTTTTTAGGTTAGAAGGTCTCAGGGAACCACAGAAAGGGCGTCTGTCTGAAAGGGGACAGGTAAAACACAGTACGTTAGTTGTAGAAACGATCGGTATTGTAGTTGTAAATGATCGTAGCTGTGTCGGAAAAGTACCAGAGCTCCAGGCCCTAATAGAAAGCACTGAAGCTGAAATGGTTGTAGGTACAGAAAGCTGGCTAAAGACAGAAATAAGTTCAGCCGCAATTTTTCAAACGATCTAACAGTGTTCAGAAAAGATAGATTAAATACAGTTGGTGGTGGAGTATTTATTGCTATCAGAAGTAGTTTGCCTTGTACTGAAATTGAAGTAGACAGTTCTTGCGAAATAGTGTGGGTAAAGGTTACACTTGACAATCGGACTAAACTATTAATTGGATCGTTTTACCGAGACCCCAGCTCAGAAGATATAGCTGCTGAACAGTTCAAAGGAAACTTAAGTCTCATTTCAAATAGGTACTCCACTCATACAGTTATAGTCGGAGGTGACTTCAATCTACGCTCGATATGCTAGAAAAATTATACGTTTAAAGCTGGTGGTAGGCATAAAGCATCATCAAAAATTGCACTGAATGATTTCTCAGAAACTTATTTTGAACAATTGGTTCATGAGCCTACTCGAAGCGTAAATGCTTGCAAAAACATACTTGACCTCTTAGCAACAAATAATCCTGGACAAATAGTGTGTATCGCGATGAATACAGGGATTAGCGACCATGAAACAGTTGCTGCTAGGCTGAATGCCGCAACACCTACAACCATCAAAAAGAAATGCAAAGTACGAGTATATCTGTTTAAAAATCTGATAAGATGCTCTAAACGCCGTTTTAAGAGACAGTCTTCACTCCTTCCGATCTGATCATGTAAGCATAGAAAACTTGTGTAATTATTTCAAAGAGATAGTTTCAACAGCAGTTGAGAGATATATACCACATAAATTAATAAGTGATGGTACTGATGCCCCATGGTACACAAAACAGGTCATATCGCTGCTGCTGAAGCAGCGAAAAAAGCATGCCAAATTTAAAAGAACGCAAAATCCCCAAGACTGGCAAAGCTTTACAGAAGTTCGAAATATAGTGTGTACTTCAATGCGAGATGCTTTTAATAATTTGCATAACGAAACTCTGTCTCATAATCTGCAAACAACCCAAAGAGATTTGGTCATACATAAAGCACACCAGTGGCAAGACGCAATCAGTACGTTCATTACGCGATAATAATGGTGGAGTCACTGACGAC
Source organism: Schistocerca americana (assembly GCF_021461395.2). Taxonomy (NCBI): domain Eukaryota; kingdom Metazoa; phylum Arthropoda; class Insecta; order Orthoptera; family Acrididae; genus Schistocerca; species Schistocerca americana. The sequence continues at coordinate 148,739,367 of NC_060129.1, read as the reverse complement.
AGTGGCAGTAAAGCAGAGTTACTAAACTTGGTTTCTGAAACTCCTTCACCAAAGAAGACAAACTAAATATTCCTGAATTTCAATCAAGAACAACTGCCAAGATGAGAAACAGAGAAGTAGATATCCCCAGTGTCGCAAAGCAGCTTAAATCTCTTAATAAAGAGGTTCCTCTCATAGTGTGCTTCCTGATTCAATAGCTCCATATTTAGTATTTATATACAACCACTCGCTCAGAGAAATATCCATACCTAAAGACTGGAAAATTGCTCAAGTCACATCAATACCCATAAGGAGAAGTAGGAGTAATCCACTGAATTAGAGGCTCATACCACTAACGTCGATTTGCAATAGGGTTTTGGAACATATACTGTATTCGAACATTATGAAGTACTTTCAAGAAAACGATTTATTGACCCATAGTTAGCATGGATTCAGAAAATATCGTTCTTGTAAAACACAACTACCTCTTTATACTCATGAAGTAAAGAGTGCTATCGACAGGGGATGTCAGATTGATTCCATATTTTTAGATTTCCAGAAGGCTTTCGACACCGCTCCTCACAAGCGTCTTCTAACCAAACTGTGTGCCTATGGAATATCGCCTCATTTATGCTACTGGATTCGTGATTTCCTGTCAGAAATATCACAGTTCATAGTAATAGATGGAAAGTCATCAAGTAAAACAGAAGTAATATCCGGCATTCCCCAAGGATGTGTTATAGGCCCTCTATTGTTCCTGATCTATATTAACGATATAGGAGCAACTCTCTGAATTTATAGTCAATTGCAATAGTGATTACGAAGTAGTAGAACCAAAGTCTAAAAGATTGTTTCTTAAATATGTTATAGGTGCAACAACGGGTTCTGCCCGCAGTAAACTTATCACTAGAGATCACGCTGAAACATGAACAGAAGTGAGGGAGATTCTCACGGAGAATTACGCAAATATTAGGACATTAGATTTCTATGCGTGCAAAATCTTTAATAGCCAGCATACAAGGGATGAAGGTGTGGTGCAATAGGGAGCCCGAGTAGATTCTATGCAGTTTCATTTCAGAGAAGCCATGAGGAGGGTAATGACGGCGGACGAAATTTCAGGCAGTTGTGCATTGATAGGAGGATTAGGGAGAGCTGTTTTTATGCAGGGGCTATTTAGCGAAAGGATGAAGACAATAGTTCGAGCACAGGGAGAGGGAATCACTTTGTCAGAAGCAATTGATTTAGCATCGACAGAAGAGAGTGCAGTCCACTCTGAAAAAGAAAAATATCGGCAGGTAGGATATCCAAAGCAAATTAATAAGAAGGGGTGCTATAACTGTGGGGAAGTAGGGCATTTAGCGAGAGAATGCAAAAGCAGAGTACTAAGTTGCCCATAAAGGAAATAGATGTTGACCAACTGCGAGGAAATGGTCCTTGCAGAGAATGGCTTCCGCCAATAAGGTGTATAAAGTGTAACCTAGTAGGACATCCCCCTCTTGTAACAGAGCGAAACCTGTTACGTCTTTCACATGCCGTCGCACAGGACAATATACTAGTGAATGTACTGAGAGTCATTGGACCAACATACGTCAACTAGAGAAGCCAGGAAACGGACCACGAACGTAATGCAGCAGTTCCATTATGTTGTGACAGGAATAGTACATACAGCAGACTACATTAGTAAAAATGATTACTTACAATAGAGAACAAGATAGGGCTGTTAGTGGACAGCGGAGCGCACGTAAGTATTATTAAAGCTGAGGTTTTAAAGTAGAAAATAGAAGACACCAGAAAGGCAGTGACGGTAAGGAGTATTACAAATGAGGAAATTAGAACTGAAGGACAGGATAGAATAAAGCTGCGGACGAAAAGAGGTAAAGGATATTTCCACGAATTCCAAGTTGTAAGGACACAAATGTATTTGCCATTCGAAGGGTTGCTAAGAAGGGATTAACTAGAAAAGCACAGGGTAGTGTTAGATTATGCTCGTAGAAGCTTTAAGTTACCAGATGAATGGTTAGTGATAAAGGATGCCACAGAGGACGCACTGTTATCGAAGCCAGCTCGAGAAGTAAACAGAGAACGGGCCAGTTACGCTGCAGTTACCAAACATGGACGAACTGGAGCGTCACCGTTAGCAGATAAGCAAGGTATGTAAGACGAAGGACCGAATAGACACATGTCGAGAGACTTAGAGGGAATCTCACAGATAAAGAGAGAGTGCCATGCGTTGGAAGTGAATGTAAATACGGAAATTGAGAAGTATGAAGGGGAAAGAAGAGAAAACGATAAAACAAGGAAGGCAAACCGTTATTTAAAAGCTAAAGTGAATTTCGTGAAGAGTGAATTAGAAGTTGCCAAAAAACAGATAGAAAAACTGAGAAGGGAAATAGCTCGTCACAGGAAATCAGTTGAAGGTCAGGTAATTAAAATAAAGAATAGCACTGAGAAGCCGGAAGAACATAGGTTCACAAGAGAGAAACGGGTACTTTAGGGCAGTAAGGTGCAATCAGTGAAATGTAGCCAGCAGGGACAACCAGTAAAAGATTTTAAGTATGATAAACGTAGCCAGCAGGGGCTAGCATCGCGAAAAATTACGATCGGTTGCTGGTAGGAAAGATTGCTTTGAGTAAGGGTATTGAAAGTTAACAGTACAGAAGTGACTATCCCCAAGGCAATAGTAACAGTCCAAGGAGGGACTTGTATTACTAGTATATTAAATACTTGTGAGGAAAGGGTACCATTAGAAATGCAAGAAGTGTTAGCAGAAGAATTTCCGCCACCAAGTAGTTATAAAATTAGACAAGTGTCCACCAGAATGAAGAGCGTAAATACGTCAAGGCTCAGCGTGTAAAGAGAAAACATGCGAACAAAACATTTAAATAGTAAGGAAGTACAGGCTCTCGAGAGGATATGCGCCACATATGATGATGTATTTCACTTACTTGGGAATGTATTGACTCATACTACATTAGTGAAACATAGTATACAGTTAATGCCAGAAGCAAAATGAATGATAATAAATCAAAGGCTGTATAGAATACCCCAGACGCAGCAAGAATCGCTACAAAAGGAAGTAGAAGGGATGTTAGCTGATGGGATAACATCCCATAGTACTAGCCCATCGAATTTCCCCATATTGATATTGCCAAACAAATTAGATGCCAGTGGTCGGCAGAAATGCGAATAGTAGCGGATTATTGGAAGTTAAACGACATTTCATTAAGTATGGTTTATCCCCTTCCCAGGATAGATGAGATATTAGACAGCCTGGGAAAAGCGAAGTATATTTCCATGCTAGATTTAGCGAACGGGAATTATCAAGCGTTGATAGACGAAAAGGACCGAGAGAAAGCAGTTTTTAGCACTCCCACAGGACATTATGAGTACAATAAAATGGCCATGGGAGTAAAAACCGCGCCGTCGACGTTCCAGAGACTAATGAATATGGTACTCAGTGGAGTACAAGGCAACAGGGTTTCTATTTACCTCGATGATATTGTGGTAGTGGGTGCAACGTTAGAGGAACATAATGCACACCTGGAAGAAGTATTCGAGCATCTAAGACAAGGAAACTTGAAATTACAAGTAGAGAAATATGAGTTTCTAAGAAAACAGGTAACTTTTCTGGGCCACATCCTAACTGCATCAAGACTACAGCCAGATCCCGCAAAGATAGAGGCCATCAAAAGGTAACCGCCGCCCAACACATCAAAGCAATTGAAATCATATCTGGGGCTCACTGGATAATACAGGTGCTTTATAAGGAATTTTAGCAAAATGGCCAAACCACTACATGATTTATTGAAGAAGGGAATGCCGTATGAGTAGGGATCGAGCCAAGAAGAGGCATTTCAGGAAGGAGAAACTGATTAGTCCACCAATATTGCAATACCCGGATTTTTAAAAAGGATTTATAGTAACCAAGGATACCAGTAATCATGCGGTCGGGGTTTATCGAAGCCAGGGACAAATGGGAAAGGATTTACCCATAGCATTCATATCGCGAACATTAAATAACGTGGAACAAAATTATAGTACAGTGGAACGAGAATTACTCGCCGTTGTATGGGCTGTGAAATATTTTAGGCCGTATGTATTTGGTGGGAAGTTTAAAATCGTGACCGACCGCAAGACACTTGTGTGATTAGGAAGTATACAAGATCCACGATCGAGATTTATGAAGTTCCGGTTGAAGCTAGAAGAATATGATTACCAAATACTGTGCAAAGATGGCAAACAAAATAAAGTAGTGGATTAGGAGTATGCGAGAAGGAAAAACAGAGGCAGTGTCGAAGACGGAAGACGAAGCACTGGAAGAAACAGAAATTGCGACCAGGGAGGCGCAAGAGGAACAAAAAGACATAGAAGAGGCAGAGCAAGAAGCGACGCCACCGATAGACTGAGAGATTGCATAGAGTCACGAAGAGAAAATGGATATTTTAAAGCAGATGCACGAGTCACCGATAGGGGGACATAAAGAAATGGAGAGGACATATAAGCCAGTGAAACAGTACCACAGTTGGCCTGGAATGAAGGCAGATATCGAGAAATTTATACGCTCTTGCGCGAGTTGCCAGAAGAATAAGATAACACAGACGAAGACAAAGCCATTGGAGATAACGCCAACGCCAGAGTTTATTTTTGAGAATTGTGCCGTTGACATAGTAGGTCCTATGAGCTATCGAATGCAAGAGACAAATACATCCTGACGTTCCAAAATTCTCTGACTGAATTTGTTATAGCAAAGCCAATAGAACGGCAAGATGCGGATACAGTTGCAAGAAAACTAGTAGAAAGTGTAATCTAGAAATTCGGAGTACCAACATCACTGCTAAGTGGTATGGGAAGTAACTTTTTAAGAGAGACTATGAAGCGGGTGTACAAATTATTAAAGATTGAGAAAATACAACCAGCTTCCATCCCCAAATGAATGGGGCTCTGGAGCACACACATTGTATGCTAACAGAAATGTTAAGAAATTTCATAGCAAAAGATCAGACCGATTGGGATAATTAGATACCGTTTGCAACTTTCGTATTCAACACGACGCCGCACAGTACAACGGGTTATACATCTTTTGAATTATTTTTTACGAGAAAGTGCAATATTCTGGGAATATTACAGAAGAAGCCAGAGAATGTAATATATAATTACAATGATTATGCGACAGAAATAAGGCAAAAGATGCAGATATTACATCAAGAGGCCAGGGCTAACATGCAGAAACGCAAAGAACAATGTGATAAGACACAGAATCCGAAAGTGTTTAGAAGACATGATAGAGTACTTTTATTTGACGAAAGTGTAAGAAAAAGGTTTTCTAGGAAACTAGATGGTCAATGTAGAGGACCATTCACTGTTGAAGATATAAACAGGCCAAATGAAGAAGTACGTAAAGGTGCATGCAAATAGACTAAAAGAGTTCTTTTAATTACAGATGATGGCAGCAAAGACTGGAGAGTAATAATAATCGGAAGCTTGGCAGTGGCCAGTGTAACAGAAAACAAGATACTTCCACAGGAGATGCAGGTGCGGAGATACCAGTCAGAAGCTGGTACATATAACGATAATCAAGGAACTGTACACCTATACAGCACAACGTGGCGAATAGTAAGTTATTTTAATTTGCAGACAATGCATGATAAGTTTGAAAGCACAGATCAGGCATCTACAAGGGCATACATTAGATGAGGAAGACACACAATTTTTTAAAGCTAAGATAGATGCTCTGGAAGAACAGCAGCGAGAATTGTTAAGGTTATCAAAGGAACAAGTGACGATCGAAAGGACATCATTAGAGGGGTTCAATCAGACAATAAATGCGGTAACTAAAAGTGAGGATATTATAGAAAGTGGAATACATACGTTGAGCAAACGTATAGAGGAGTTCGAAAATAGCATGGATAACAAAATACCACTAACATTGATTTTAGTAGCAATCACAGAACAGTTAGTTCAGCTGACAATGATGTTTAATGAGTTAGGAAGAGAATAAGATCTGTTCATATCGGCAGTTGTAAATGAACGGAAAACATTATTAGAGCCACACTTAATATATCCTATTCAAGTGGTAAAGTGTTTGGGGCTAATTAAGAAAAAATTGAGAGATAAAAAGTTTCCGATCGAACTCACTGAAGACCATGGGTATCAGCTATTACGTGTAATAGAGTTAGATGTATTTTTAGCTGGCAGTACATTAAGTAATGTATTAAATGTACCATTAGTGGAGAGCAATGAGTACTCTTTATATAAAATATGGTCTTTACCTGCAGACTATGATAGTAATAAGAGGTTATTTACATATATCACCCCAGAGAAAGAGTTTCTCATAATTGATGATTGAAAGAGGCAATACTCACAAATGGCAGGAGACCAACTTGTGTGTGAAACGATAACCATGAAGCACCAAAAATGTAAACAGAATTTTGTATTAATTTCGACATATGACCATGAGAGTTGTGAAGCCAGAATGCTTCAATCAGTTAGAACAAAACCGAAATATTGCAAACTGAAATATATTATACTGAACGAAAGTATCTGGACGCAGACATAGAGAAATGAATGGTTATTCGTAGTCCCAAAAGAGGATGGGTTGACTATACTGTGTAATGACTTGCCACCCACCTGTCTCATGATAAAAGGAACAGGAAAATCAAGTTTTAAGAGTGAATGCAAAAGATATGGTGCTCCGATAATGTTACAGTCAGAGAGGATAATTCTTATCAATAATAGGGTAGAAGATGTAGTCCTACCCTTAAATATAGATATTGATTGTTGTACACTGGGAGATGGGAAACAGAAGGTGTCAGAAATACCAGTGATGTTACCACTGGAGCATATAGTACTTCATTTAGATAAATTAAAAGCAGCATGACATAAGATAGATGACCTGCAAAACGAAATAGAATATCAACAGTGGACCACCTTCCAAGGACAGTAAATGAGTACATATTCCATGTGGGGATACTTGTGATCTGTAATAACAATTTTAATTATTTATATCTGTTGTTTATGTATATATTTCAAATGTTATCGAAAATGTGGATGACACATGTGTGAAATAAGTGGAAGATGTGCGAAAATTTGAGTAACAAACAATGTTATAAGCAGGAGCCTAAAAAGGGAAATACTAAGGTATAAGCACACACAGGCCTCTGAACCTGAGTATGAGTCAGAAGACGAACACTATAAGTTTCTGAACCACTCCAGTTAACAGAGCATGGAGAGAGAAAAATCAATCACCAAACATGTCCATAGCATCAAGAGCAACCACCGCCATGGTGTGATCGCCGAGAATATGCATAGATAAAAAATAGATAAACTTGTAAATTGTAGTAATAAAAGGAATTGTGTAAGGAAGTGAAAGAGTATTAAGTAAAATGTGTAAAATGAAAAATTAAATTGATGTGTAATTAAAAATAAATGGTAAGTGCTGTATTATGTGTAAAGGAAAGTGATGAATGAAAAAGAGAATTCAATTTTAAACATTGTAAAATTATGTGTGAGTGAATTTTCATGTGTCCAATCAATGCTAATGGATGCTATGTATTTTGATGGATGGGTATTGTAAGAATGTATAAAGCTAATAAACAAAAGTGAAATGTTGCACTTGCACTGAAACAGATGTTTCAGAAATTTTATAACCTCTGAGGACAGAGCTTATAAAATTTCCCCTGGGGGAGGGAGGTGTTGCGATCAGCAGCGATTATAAATTAAATGTATTATGACTTATTCAGCTGGAAAAGCAGCTAGGCTCAAGCTCCAGAAAGCATTGCAACAGTATTTGTAGGTGATACTGACCAGCGTCGATGAAGTGGTGCCAGGAGACAAATAACGTTACGTGGCTAAATGATCGCTGTGGCCAGACTCAAAACAGGGATCCAAGTAGCTTTGACACATCACATGATGATGTAAATACACCAAGCAAGTGGTCAGTCTCTCGGCAGGAGATACAGTATGTTCTAGAAGCTTTCTGTGACGCACGAAAGCAATATAAATAGGGGGTCAGGAGGAGCCTGTAGTCAGTCGAGATCTGCTGAGCATAACGATCCAAACTCAGCGTCGGTCTACTGCAGACATGGGAACTTAGTACAATTCATAAGCCTCAGCTCCGGACCATTCAGGGAGATACGTTTCAGATAAAGGGGTTCAACTGATAAAATTATTACAAGGCAGTGCCAGTAGGGCTTTTCAGATGTCAAGCTATAGGAATTTTATGAATTCTGCCCTGAATAAGTAACCACTCCTCACTGAGTTATGTATCCTTCTCTTTAGCAATAGCATACTCCTTCTAGAGGTCGGAGTTGCAGAAGCTGCCTGTACCTCCTTCCATTCTTCGAGAACATCGATAAACGTACGACGCCCGAGTATAAAACGTGTCGATCTAACTCCCTCCTGCGACATGAGAAATCTTCGTAGCTGTCTTAGATTGTTTGCAGATGATGCTGTCATTTTCCGGCTTGTAAAGTCATCAGATGACCAAAACGAATTACAAAATGCTTTAGATAAGATATCTGTATGGTGAGAAAAGTGGCACTTGACCCTGAATAAAGAAATCCACTAAATTTAGATTATGCAATAAGTCACACAAATTGGAGGGCTGTAATTTCAACCAAATACTTAGGGATTACAATTATAAATAACCTAAATTGGAACGATCACATATATAATATTGTGGGTAGAGCAAACCAAAGACTGCGATTCATTGGCAGAACACTTAGAAGGTGCAACAGGTCTACTAAAGAGACTGCTTACACCACGCTTGTCCGCCCTATTCTGGAGTATTGCTGTGCGGTGTGGGATCCGCATTAGGTGGGACTGACGTATGACATTGAAAAAGTACAAAGAAGGGCTTCTCGTTTGTGTTATCGCGAAATAGGGGAGATAGTGCCACAGACGTGATACTTGAATTGGAGTGGCAACCATTAAAACAAAGGCGTTTTTAGTTGTGATGGGAACTTCTCATGAAATTTCAATAACCAGTTTTCTGCTCCGATTCCGAAAACATTCTGTTAGCACCCACCTACATAGAGAGAAATAATCATCACGATAAAATAAGAGAAATCATGGCTCACACAGAAAAATTTAAGTGCTTGTTGTTCCCGTGAGCCATTCGAGAGTGGAACGGTAAAGAGATAACTTGCAGGTGATTCATTTAACCCTCTGCCAGGCACTGTATTGCGAGTAGTAGAGTCATCACGTAGATGTAGATGTAGAGATCATTGCTAGGTTCTTTATTCTGAAACTGTATTCAGATTTTTTGAATGATGGAGGACATAACTCTACTTTCGCCATTCAGTACTGTGACAAGCAAAGTAATATCATATTGATGTTCCATTTAGTGTGAAGATGTAGCGTTGCCAGCCACTATTTTCCATTCTATTGATGAGTAGTGTTAATCAATCCAAGCTGTCAATCCCTGAAAAACAAATCAAGCTACTACCAAGGTATTGTCTCACAAGGGGACGTTATTCACTGCTCTGTGCTCTTCCATTTTCTTCATATTTATAGGACTGAAGCTCAGTCATCAGACATTAGTTTCCTAAATCAGTATGATTCTAGCGTGAAGTAATCGCTTCTGAAGAATAGAAGATTTCTAAACGCTGTCAAGTGCAAAACATTTGAATTTTATTAAAATAGCCATTGCTAACTGTTAATGTAGTGTGGAAGTTTGTTAATTGCAAAGTTTCCAATTCAAATGCCGATAGCAGCAACACTTTCTTACTTATTTATTTAAATTCTGTGTTTATCTAGAAATAGAAATGTTAAGTAAGGAATATTGATTTATGATTTCTTTAAAAATAACATATTTTTCATTTTTGTTACTAAATATATGAAATGTCAATATTCACAATAAGTAAGAATCTGGTGTAAAGATGTAAAATGTCAAGTAGGAAATAAAAGGCTTACCTGTTTGTGGAGAATGATTAGTATTATTGCTGTATATAATATTTTCAACAGTAAGGAATTTTACATATGTCTCAGCTTTTAATTTACTCAATATTTTACATGTTCTAACAAGTTACTTTACAATTACCAGATGTTTACACTATGCATTCAGCTACCACTTATTTTGTTAATTAACTCCACATTTTATACTTTACTGCTCTTGGAAATCTTCTACTCTTCAAAAGCAGTTATTTCGAGTTTGTTTTAGAAGTGTGTCATACCCCTTTTAGGAACTGTTGCCCAATCTTACAAATATAGAGAAAATTGTAGAGGGCAGAGCAGTCTGTAAGGCTCCCTTGTTAGCTAAATAGCTATAAAATATAAATCTGATGAATAGCGCACTAAGTGAGTTGGATCAGTTGTTAGCACACTGGACTCAGATCTCGGAGGACAACAGTTAAAACTGGCCTCTGGCCATCCTGATTCAAGGTTTCCATGATTTCCCTAAATCACCTGAGACAAGTGCCAGGATGGTTCCTGTGAAAGAGCACAGCTGACTTTTTCCCCATCCTTTCCTAATCACATGGGACTGAGAACCTCATTGTTTGGTCCCATCTCATAAATCAATCAACCAACCATCAAATAAGGCAGCCATCTAGCAATGTTTTTGAATGCACAGGAGACTGCACTTGAAAGGAAATACAAGTGAGACATACAATAAAGCAATATTTCCTTGCAAAGCTGCTCTTCACCATCACCTGCAACAAACAATGGCATCTGCTAGATGGGGATTTCTCCTGCATGCCCAGTTCTCAACAGGCTAAACACAAGCAGCGTAACATTTATTCTTTTAGGCTTCCAGCGCCCATAGATACAAACAAGCTATGGCACAGGTAGCAGTCTCAGATGCAAAAGCTCTGGTGGTGGCGAAAGCACATGCAAAACTGTGTGGCAATTGTTAGCTGTGCCACATACATCACAGTAGCATCAGAAGGCAATGTGGAGCTGGCTGCAGTGCCATCATGTGCAGTGGTAACTGACCATTAACAAACTCTTCATATGAAGCCTTATTTACAGCGGCGCAAATGCGAGAAGAACAAGTGAACAAGCATTTGCAATCAATTAAACAGTGTTTACTACCATTTGTTTATGCATGTTCTAACCACTGTCTATTATATTGATAATAGTGAACTCAAGAAAAAACGCTTTTGTATAGCAATCGAAATGCAAAAACGATTATTTTTGCAAAACTTAAAGTAATTTTATAGTAGTGGTGACAGAAAGTAAAATAGTATTACTATCGTCTTCTTGGCAATAATGTCCAGGGGTTCAAATGTTTGATATCATTTTTCAGTAATCAGATCCATATCAAGACTGAAACACCATTTATATGTTACACTTGTGAATTTATAACAATGTTTTTCTTTCATGACATTGATAGATAAGTTTTTAGGGTTTTTGCTTACCTTGTAATTCAGTAGTAGAACAGTTACACATAACTGACTCTTTCCAGATAAGTAACTGATTACCAGCATGCAGTAATGTCACAATTGCATCCCTAAAGACACTGCTATGCATTGATATATATTTAAGTATTTACAATGATATAAATGATTACTGTATTTTTAATACTGTCAATAAAAATAGTACTAATCTATTAATTCTTCTCTTTTAAATTATTTCTGCATCACAAAATATGATTTTATTTATTTTTATGTCTACTGGATGTAAAAAATGTTAGTATGATTAAATGTCTGGTGTATACATAGTCAGTTATTCATATTATATTTATAGAGGATAAAGAAATAGTAACAACTAAAAAGTATATTAATAAACATAGCTCCCAGCTAAAACCAAAAACTGCACAATTACGACCACAAGTGGTACCATATGTATATATACGGAAACTGCCATTGGCAGATTCAATTTTGATCAGAGGCTTTCAAACTTATGACCCTCACAGAATGTCATGCGTAGCTCATATGAGATTTTGTGCCCCGTGGAGACATAAATTGCACAGAAACAGTCATCCAGTACAATTATGAAAGCATAGTTTTCAAATAGTCGAACTGTCTTTATGATATGAGAAGTTTTGAGGGACGTGGTTATTGTTAGTAAGAACTGTGACAAAACAGCATCACTCATGCATCATATTACAAACTGAACAATAGTGTTCTCAACAAAACAAAATTTCTGGATTTTATCAGCATTTTGTAAATAAACGTGTAACTGGTTAATTAGGTCATAAAAACAAAAGCAAAATATAGAAGTTTCAGGTCTGATAGCACAAAGATGTAAAGTGTGTAAAGAATGACCACATTGTTTTTGAAATTGATATTAAGTGTGCAAAAGATGTAGTTTGTGTGTGTGTTTTATCCATAAGTAACAAAAGTTGATAAGCGATCAAAGTTTACTTTTAAATAAAATCAAGATCAATAAATGATTTCAAACCTAATCCAACTTTCGATGAATGAATCATATGGAATGAATTTACAATAAATTTTAAACAAAGTTCATAAAACTATGACAACGAGCAGAGCGTGAACCGATATTTGACAACTACAGAATTTTATATTGTCTTCCAGAAATCAGATTGATGCAAAAGACTGAATATGTATTGTAGTGTTAGATTTAAGATGAAAGGTGCGATTACAAATTCATGACAAAGAATAACTATTGCTCTTCTTTGGCAAAGGTAGGTTTTAAACCCATTTGCACAATTCTATTAGTTGGAAATAGAAGGCCAGAATAATGAAATTACAAAAATATTTTCAGAAAACTCATTAAATTGCAATCAGTACCACTAGAGTGACACGCCAAGAAAGGAAAGATATTACAAAATAAGAAGCATACCTTTATGCTTTTGGTTGAATGTTGTAAGTCGTGGACAGGGTACCAATAATCAAGTGCTAATACACATTAGCAAAATGCTACAAGAACCATTCAGTGGAAGATTTTAAAAGAAGAAAATATATTTCTTTATTACATTGATTTACTTGTATAGTGACATCAAAGAAATATTGACAAACTGCCTATTTGCTTCTGTCTCGGGTTCTTTGGCTGACATTCATCTCATGATTTTTCTGACGTTTCGCCAGCACGAGTGCTGGCATTGTCAAAGCTTCACCCTCCATTGCCGGTGGTGAACTGGAGCCGAGCTTAAAAAAAGAGATGGGGCCCCTCCACGCCCGCACCAACGTGGTGACCAAACCAAAAGTTCTACCGTCACCTCCGTAAACATGTTAGTCATCTAGTAAGTGGATCACAGGATGCTGGGCTGTGATGTTGTCCGTGCGTCTGGGTGAGACTACGCATTAACACGGACCATCAGGTGATAGATAGTGGACGAAACGCGAGTGAGGGTAACGATTTGAAGAGCAGAGGGAAAAAAGTGCCATGGCTCGTGCCATGGGAAAAAAAACCTCTGCGACAGTGGGATGGGTAATAAGAGCAGTAGTGGCTTACTAGCTGCGATAGCTCATGCAAGGTTGGATTTGTTAGTATAGGTATCACGCATCATTACCGTGACAAGCGATGGCTGCAGCTGCTACATTCCTGGGACAATCAAGATCGTTATACAATAGTGGGAGATCGGCCATAGATCGTCTCACTGTGTGGGGGATGTGTGGAGCTTGTCTGCATGCAGTGTACGGTACGGCTTCCCTGCGTGGTGCCAGTTATTCGGCAGTGTATTTCAGCTGGATATCCAGTAATGGCGTCTGATTAACAGGGGCTCGCCTGTGCCGTTATGTTTGCGTATGCTTGGCCATAGATGTTATGTCCTTACAAGTATGTCTTTTGGTCTTTTATGTTTCCATCTATGGTTGTGGTCGTAGTTCCCCAGATTCAGAATAAACGGGTTCTGCGAATGTCTGGAGTTTCTGTATAGTCTTGTGGTGAGTTTGTGGATTACCTCCGTGAGAGTCTCAAGTCGGTACTCCCGGTGAAGGTCCGCGACGCGATGCGTGCCGCGGCTGCAGACTATGTGTACCTGGCGCGCCAACGTCCGAGGGCTTCTCCACGGTCATTTCCGGTGCGGTTCTCCTCTTGCTACCTGCGGCGGTCGTTCGCAGCGGTATGGGGAGCCAGGATCCGTTTACCTTAAGGCTTTCCTCTTTCTTGTTGAAACTGTTCTTGTGTTTTTGTGTTGCCACAGCTTCTCTGAACAAGCGCGTGTGATAGTGCTTCTCTACAGCCAGAACTTTCGTGTCGGCGAATTTTATTACGTGGCCGATTTCTCCATTAATACAAATGATATAAAGTCTACTAAGTAATTTTACAAGGAATGTGTGACATTTAAATCTCCATTTATCATAATTATCAAAAATGATGAACTTGACCAATAATGAGACACATTCTGTGTGATAAGTAAAAAAGAGCTAAATTAACTGCTAGTCACACACATTTGAAAACACTTGAATAACGCACCAATAATATAACAAGGTATATTTCTGAACATAGTTGTAAACTGAAAGCTTGGGAATTATTGCCAATGCTCTGCCTCATCTCATGTAACTACTCCACTTATTCAGACAAAAGTAACGAATACATCATCCCTTGAAAATCACTACTGAGAACAACTTTACCAAATGACATGACAATACTGTTCAAAGTAGTTAATTTTCGTAGAATATTGCTAAAATCTTTATCATAAAGTTTGACCCCTCCACAACTGTTTAAACAGCTCTTTCAGACTCAGACTTCACACGTAATCCACGTAATGATTATTCAAAATAGCTGTATCTGAATTGATAGTAGGGGAGACTGGTAACAAAAAATAACAGGGAATGAAAGTAACATTACCCCCCATCTTTGCATGTAGCTCCAAAAACCACATGATTCGAAGAATGCATGTCCTTGAAGATTCTGCACTCCCCATCAGTCGCTGGCAATTATTGGAAAGGAACTGTTGACTGTGACGCAATAAAACGCGTTTCCAGTACTTTGAGTTTTCTCAAACCTCTTAGTTTTGTGATAAGGGCAACAGAATGCTGTAAGCGTAAGTCTACTATAATAATATAACTATGTTACCATCATTTTTATGCCACAGTTAGTATTAATGTTTTCATTATTTGTATAGGTCCTGTCGAAAATACGAATTTAACAGAAAAGTGTGGCTGGGGACGAAAGTAACATTGTTGCTGGGAACAAAAGTAACACCGTTACTTTAATCCCTGTCACTGAGAAAACAGTATTAGAGACTCAGACCCCCTGCTTTTTCTCATTAGCGTCAGTAAATTATGTATATTACTGTCAGGAGACATTGCTACACTGTTTTACTCAACAAATCCGGTATTTGCTTAGTTAATTACAAGAAAGAACACTAGGTAGGACAATTACAAGACGACTAACTGCTACACCTGTGTATCAAATTTCGGCAGATGATGTTAAAAATTATAGATAAGTGTTACAGCAGCAGCAAAAAACAGTATGTGCCATGCGACTTTGCATCGGTACATCAAAAAGAAAGAGAAGTGTGTGAGTGATGGCAACACACTGATACCTCACGTCAGATATAGAAGCATAAAAAAAGTGTTCTCCGACGAAAAAGAAAAAATAATAGCTGAATATGTGATTATTGCACCGGCGATATTTTACAGACTTTGTCCTAAGAATATCCACAAATTAGCTCTCGAATTGGCAACAAGAATAACATACAAATTCCATCGACTTGGGTAGATAACGAAACTACAGTTCCTGATTGGTTTTCAGCATTTATGAAGACGAATCCACAGTTGTCTCTTCCGTCACCTCAAGTCACAAGTCTCGCTCGAGCTACGAGTTTTAATTGAACAACTTGGCTAATGTGATGGACAGATACAAGTTCAAGCCCATGAACATCTGGAATACGGACGGTCCACAACAAGAAGGCTACCCTACTGTCAACAGGAATCACAACTCAACAGCAGTCTGTATTACATTTTTTTGTATTGAAGATGTTAAACCAATCGAAATTCATCACAGAATGGCATTGCAATACAGTGATTCGTAACACTGTGCTAGTGGAGGGGGTTGTTAGGGAGAACAGAGGCACAAGTCTGAACAAAACAGTCACAAGTTTTCAGATTAGCACTGATTCAGTGCAGAATATTGTTAACAATACACATCACTTCAGTAAGGTGCCTGCAAGATGGGTGTACGTAGATGTATTGTACGTACTCCTTATTCACCAGACTTCGCTCCTGGTGCGCTCAAAGAAACAATGTAAAGTGGGCCTTTCGAAGCGAAAAAGAGGTGAAAGCCGCGGTGCACCACCGGCTACACACACAACCAAAGGAATTCTTTCACCGTGGTATCTACCCACTTCTGAAGTGGTGCAATACGTGCATTCAGCGTCAGGGAGATTACGTCAAAAATGACGTTAGTTTTTTATTCATTGTTACAATTAAAAGTATTATAGCACCTTTGAAGTTTTCATTTGAATCATCCTTGTATATATTCCTAGTTTACTCATAGATTTCTTATTATGTAGAATCCCATCAGCGGCATACCAAACTAAAAGCTATCGACAGTGAATTCCCCACATGGAATGTTATCCAACTGTGGATCAGGTAATATCTGCCCGTTTCTTCCAAAGCAATACTTGCTGCACATACTATACTCCAAGCTATTAGCGCATAAAGCACCTGACGATGGGATTACTTTCTTGCTTCAGGAGGCAGTAGGTCGTTAGGAAGCCAGAGATATAGAATAAATGTATACATTTGGTAGCAGAATGAATTTAGCCACATACAGCTGAGAAGTGTGAGGGCAGTATCAATCACTACCATCATAGATAAGTCAGGTGCACCTGCCACACGATACATGATCTCAGAACACAGGATCTGTATTGAACCCATCTTGTCCGCCCCCAGTAGCTGAGTGGTCAGTGCGACAGACTGTCTATCCTAAGGGCCCAGGTTCGATTCCCGGCTGTGTCAAAACTTTTCTCCGCTCAGGGACTGCGTGTTGTGTTGTCCTTATCATCATCATTTCATCCCCTTCGTCTGAGCGACATCAAATCGAAAGACTTGCCCCCGGCGAACAGTCTACCTGACGGGAGGCCCTAACCACACGACATTTACATTTTACATACCCATCTACTGGAAGGACAGTGATTGGTCATGAGGGCTATCAAAATGTTTCAAATGGCTCTGAGCACTATGGGATTTAACATCTGAGGTCATCAGTCCCCTAGAACTTAGAACTACTTAAACCTACCTAACCTAAGGACATCAGACACATCCCTGCTGTAATGGTACTTTGACTACCGCGCCTCCGCCAATACAAAGATGTAATTTACGGTCGCGCACGCAGAAGAGCGCTGCACCAGCGACCGATTTTTATAAATAATTTTGTTCGTCTTTTTACTTTTGCGTAGGTTTTTTTTTTAAACACTAATTGATTACTCTCTCTCTCTTGTCTTCATGCGAAAGACATGTATTTTTCGGCGATGTGTTGTATGTGCTTTTGGGTGGAAATTAAAATTATATTACAAAGCAAGGTTGTTTCGATAGTGATTCGAGGTGGTTATCGCCAAATTTGTAAATTGATCATGACAGTGACAACTTGAAGAAGTTTTCAACAGACGGATAAAAGTGAAAGACGGGTCATCCTACAAGAGAAATTTAGGAGGACAGCCATGAAGACTATATTGTAATTAATACAGCGTATCTAACAAGGTTATAAGGTAAATTTCAATTAGTTTCTGATGCTATTTCCGTACAGTCGCTTTTTGTAGTGTTGCCGACCCGGTCTGCCATGCACAGTCAAATTACAGCACGATCTCAATCAATAATACGAAGTCCGCCTTATCCGTAACTGAAACCACCAAAATTCAAAACCCAATCAGATTTTCTATTTTATATTTTTCACGGCAGAACCCCGAGGAAAAGGAAACACTACAATTGGCGTCCTGGTGACAGGACTTACAATCTCCAGATTTGATACAAGTGCAATTATTATAAATTTTGGACATTGTATCTAATTTTAACCACTTAATAGCATCAGAAAATGAATTTGGACTAAGTCTCGTTCATTTCAATTGTAATGTTACGTGCATGAATTTTACAACAATATTGTTTTCCCTGTTATTAATTCGTGTTAATTTTCATTTTCATGCTGAGGAAATTAATTTGGCAAAAAAAAGGGAAAAGGTTAACATTCCATAAAATAATTTGCACGGACGCGAAAGAAAAATTTTGGATTGAAAACTGTATATTTGACGCTACATTTGCAACATAAGACTGAAGAACAAAAAAAAAAAAAAAAAAATTGGTGAGTACAGAAATTTACATTTTTTCCAGTTTCAAGCAGCTATCTGTACTTCCTTTATTCCGATCCATTTATTTCGAAATTATTTTTTCAAATTGTAGTTAAAATTGATTTACTATTATTGCAAATGATAAGTGAAGAGCATATTCACAGTCATTTATTTGAGAGAGGGAGTTTTCAGTACCAGTTTAATAATTCAATTTCTAATTAAAAATCATATAGAAATATCCATTTCCATAAGAGAAATTTCAGATTTCAACATATCATATTTTTAATTTTTTTTTTTTTTTTTTTTGCCATTGGAAAATTTTATTTGCAATTAATAACGAAAACCGCAAGATGGACGCTAGACGCGTAGAAATTGTTTCCGTGGACGAGCTTAGTGAAAGTGACACATTGCAAAACATGTCCAACAGTCAAATGAATATTGAACTTAATTGTGAGGATGTTCAAGACATAATTTTACCGGATCGATTGAGACAAGGACCCCTATATTTAAACAGATATACAGGCAAATGGAGAGTGAGTACTACGCGACAAAACACGATATTGACTACGTCAACTTCAGAACCAGACATCAATCAGACACGAAAAAATGACGAAACTAAGACACAGGACTCTGACATGCTCAACCAGATTCTGGCGTTACTTGGTGACCAAAACAGAAAATTTAACAAAAGATTTGACGCTTTAGACGAGAAAAATGACAATTTAAAACGTGACATTGGAAAATTTGACACTAAATTCGATGAACTGACATGGGACATAAAACAAAATTTTGAAAAACAATCGAGACAAATTGCCGACTTGACAAAAACCACCAGTAGTCTTGGAAGGAAATTTACTGACTTATCAGACAAGGTTGCGAGACAAGAAAAGGTATTTGTGGAATTCAGTGACGAGACAAAAACTGACTTACAACGATGTAATGAGAAATTGTTAACAGTAGTTTTTGAACATCAGAGAACCAGTACCCAAGTTGACGAATTACGACAGTCACACAATTCCGTAAAAACAAACCAAGAACACTTAGACCTGACAATTACAGACCTTTCAGACAGATTAAATGATGTAACATTGGAGCAGAAATCCTTACAGGAGAAAAACTTGAAGACAGAGCAGATGTAGCATCTTTAAAGAATGACACAACTCTAGCAGAGAAACTTGTACATGAATGCAAATTATGTGATGATTATTTAGATGAGAAGTTTGAGACAATGACACAGATAATTTTAGATGAGACTAAGGAACAAGTAAAGGGAGAAACAGATAATATTCAGAAAGAGGTACATAAACTTAAAGAAAATGTAATACCAAGTTTGTCAGTGATACCAAAACCCATAACAGGCAACCAAAACACAAATGAGAATCCGAATAATGCTAGTCCCAGCACACAGCCGAAAATAGAATTACCAATGAGTGATACAAATCCCAATTAACCATTTTCAATGCTACCACAAGACCAAAATTACTATCAGACATCACGACATACCATGCACAGTTTGACACAAAATGCAGGACCCATAATACCATCGGGAGTAGCTGATGAAACATTAGTACGACATGGATGCTTTCAGACATTTTCATGTGATGAGAAAGACAAAGTACATCCGATTGTTTTCATCCGCTCTGTTGAGTTTTTTTTCCCGAGACATTGGTTAGAAACCGATAAAATTCGATATGTTACAAATTTGTTACGTGGAAGAGCAGCTAAGTGGGGAGCAGCAATGAAAAGACGATGTTTAACATTTGAACAGTTTGAACAAACATTTCTTGAGGAATTCTGGTCGATCACAGAACAGCAAAGTTTAAAACGAGAAGTATACAATCCAGAAATTTACAACCCGAAGAAAGAGACTTTATGTCAATACTTTGAACGCTACCTAGACAAAACATTTTATTGGACAAAACCAGCAGATTTACCAGACGTAATTAGAACACTTAAAAGCCACTTACCATTTTCTTACCGTGATAAATTAATAGGATTGTCTGAGGACAACATAAAGAATTTTTTCAGTTATGTTGATGAGATAGATGTTGTTTACAGAGATGAGATCAGGAATTTCAATCAATTGTATCCGATCCATCCAAGCAATTCGCGTACACACAACAGAAAGGACAGAGGCTATTGGAATCCGCCTCCGACACCACAACAAAACACTCAAAGAAACAATTCGCACTACACTGGGACAAATCCATTCAATATTAGGAGAAACAACTCGCAGCATTGGCAAGGAAACAGTAATTATTACTATAATGGTTATCCGAACAGTAATTACAATCAGAACAATAACAGTTATATTCAAAATAACAACAACAGAAGAAGGAACCGAAATCATAGAGATCAAAGAAGAGAGGATAACAGGTACCATCCAGGATATTTTCAGGGAAACAACATCCAACAACATCCAAACATGTATTTCAGGAATAACAGTAATGACAATACCAGTTACAGTCATGGGCGAAATAATGTATGGGGAAATCACAATGGACCACTGCCACGACACATGGAATACAGCAACCCTCAATTCCTACCTAACGGAACTCCCGATGCGACACGGGGTAATGTCAACAACCAAACAGCTGATACTTGGGTGACGCGCGACAGAAATGTAAATATTATTGAGTTGGGCAATGAACCCAACCCGCAGCAACAACCGAATTTGCCGGAAAACGAACGACGACCGAACTAAGCGCTCGAGTTACGGTCGATAGGGAGCAGAGCGCAACGGAACCGACGATTTGTTTTCTCCGATATGATGACAGTAAGAAAATAGAAAAAGAAATATATCAGGATGTAGATTTTAATAGTACCAGTAAAACAAAGAAGATTATTCAGGCTATAACACGGGTTATGATTGGTAGTTATGAAGTGGAAGTAATGTTAGATACAGGAGCAGCAGCAAGTGTCATTTCAATGTCCTTATATAATGAACTCAAACAAATAATGAACATACAAACATTGCCAGTACAGAATTGTCACATTATAAGTGCCACCGGTAACAAATCAAAGAATGTGAAATTTCAAGCGCTAATTAACTTCACATTTTCAAATATACCACTCAATTACAGTTTCCTGGTGGTAGACAAATTATTTATGCTTTGCATATTAGGAATTGACTTTTTGAATGAATATCAAGCAATCATAGATTTAGGAAAAGGGAAATGTCATTCAACCATAAACCAACAACTGACAATAGAGTTAACACAGGGTAAAAACTTAAACAGTAAACAAGGTAAGTTTGAACAGTTACATTTTGTGTATCCACCAGCAACAAACATATGTGATTTAACTTTTGATGAAGCTGTAGCTCAGGGAATTAAACCTAATGATTTATATGAGAAATGCACAGAATCTGAATATCTGACAAAGGAACAACAACTTGAATTACTTGAAGTTTTGCAGCAATTTGTTGAGGTATTTGTGGAGAAACCTGGAATTATTAGAGGCTATACTTATGAGATGGATATTAAACCACACAAAACATACTGTAGAACATATTATAATATTCCTTGATCAAAGAAACCCGCAGTTTTGAAAGAGATTGAAAAAATGCAAGCTTGGGGTATCATTGAAAGGTCACATTCACCATATTGCAGTCCGATCCTAGCAGTTAATAAAGAGGATGGTAGAGTAAGGTTAGTGCTGGACGCACGAGAAACTAACAAAGTTATAATCCCAATCAACACACGACCTATGAATTTGGAAGAACAACTTTTAAAATTTCATAATGTACAGTATTTAACCAATATCGACCTCCGCTCATCGTTTTGGCAGGTGAACCTTCATAAAAAAACAGTCGTAAATACACTGTATTTCTATGTGAGGGACGTAGTTATCAATTTTGTGTTCTACCCTTTGGTCTACGAGCGAGTGCTGGAGTATTTATTGAAGCCTTAGATGCTATTCTTGGACCACAATTGTTATCGCAAATCACAGTTTATGTTGACGACATTGTCATTGCCACCTATACTTGGGAAGAACATGTTAATCTTTTGAAGCAACTTCTGACTAAATTTTCTGACGCAGGTGTCACTATCAATTTATCAAAGACGAAATTAGGGAGGAGAGAAATCAAATTCCTTCGTCACATCATATCAACTGAAGGCATTTATCCAGACTCAAGAAAAATTGATGCAATAAAGAATTTTCCATCCCCACAGACTCGTAAACAACTCAAAGCCTTTCTTGGTCTATCTTCGTTCTTCAGGAAATTCGTACCCTACCACCTTCTTAACAGTCCACATCTTCTATCTTTACTCAAAAGAAATAATATTTGGAAATGGACAGAGTTCTGTCAGACAGATTTTGAAGCGATTAAGAATGGTTTAGTAAATGCACCGTTGATATCTCATCCTGACATGACGTCAGACTTTTGCCTAGTAACAGATGCAAGTTCCTACGGGCTTGGAGCATTTTTATTCCCAATTCACGTAGAAAATGAACAAACAGTCATCAAACCTATTAGTTTTGCTAGCCGCACGCTCACTGAATGCGAAAAGTCATATTCAGTGACCGAGCGCGAAACACTTGCCATAGTATGGGCATTTCGCAAGTTTCGCTACTTTCTATGGGGAAAACGTACTAAGCTTTATACTGATCATCAAGCCCTTTCTTTCCTGCTATAATGCAAGTTATTACATTCACGTCTTGCACGCTGGTGTGCATCACTACAAGAATATGATTTTGATATTATATACATAAAAGGAGAATCCAACATTGTAGCCGATGCTCTATCTCGTTTGCCACAAGGCCTACAAGAATTTTCAGATGTGACAGAACAAACATCAGATTTCAAAATTTTACTCATGTATGACGGTACATTTGCACCTTACTACAAAAACATGTGCAGGAAGTTAGCCATATTGCAGGACAATGATCCCAGGTGGATCCAGATGAAGAATAAATTCCGTGCAGGAACAGACCCACATCTTGAAAAATATTACACATTACACAAAGAAGTATTATTTCATCGACGAAACTCTGAATCACAGCATTGGTGTGTTTGCTTACCTGAAGCTCATGTTGATGATTTTATTTTATTTACACACAGAACTTGGGGACACTATGGTGTAACCAAATGTACAGATAAGATTATACAATATTGCTATTTTCCAAATTTAAGGCGAAGAGTATTGAGTAATATTAGGAAATGCATCATATGTCAGAAAGCCAAATATTCTAATCGCACAAGCATGAATGAATTGCACCCAATCATACCTAAGAGGCCATTACAGCTAATTTCTTTAGATATTGCAGGACCCTATCCACAAGCACGTGGAGGAATGAAATACATCCTTGCTGCGTTAGATGTTTTCACAAAGTATTTAAAATTATATGCTTTACGTTCAGTTTCTACCATTGCTATTACCAGACGTCTATTAACAGATTATTTTGTAAGAATAGGAAAACCTGAAGTTATGATCACGGATAATGCAGCATATTTTACCAGTTTAAAATGGAAGACTTTTATTGAAGAACAGAATGTTAAACATTTTAATTTCAAGATTTCACACGGCAGGAAACCCAGTAGAAAGAACATTTCGAGAATTTGGACAGTTTATGAGAACACGCACACCAGAGAAGCACACAAAATGGGTAGAATACCTAGCACCATTGGAACAAATAGTGAACAATTTAACTCACATTTCTACTGGATAAACACAAACTCAATTAATTATTAATAAAACAGAAAGAAATGAATGGACAGACCCTCTACCTAAATTTACAGCAACAACAAATCATGTTAGTTTAGAAGAAAAGGTAAGACAAGCTCACACAACATTATGTGACAAAGCTAAGGAAAGAAAGCAGAAATATGACAGAGGTGTCGGGAAAGCACAAACATTTCAAGTTGATAAGTTAGTTTTACTAAGAACACATCCTAAACCCACAAAACTGAAACATTTAAACAGGAAATGGCAGATCTTATACTCTGGACCATTCCGAATTGCAAATATTCCACCCCCTGGCTGTTATTCATTAGAATATCCATTAACACGTAAACCCAGAGGTCTACATCCACACAGACATTTGAAAAAATATATACAGTAAAATGTTAGCTAATGAGAAGAAGATAATTAATATTATATACAGTTATGATGAGCCTACATTTAAGTTATACAGATACTTACAATCTAACGAATGCAGGTAAGTCTAGAAAGCAATGTGAACCATCCAATAGCTAATTAGATATTTGGTTATAAGAGGAGTTTCTGTTGAGGCATATACACATTAGAGGAGGCAGAGAACTGAACAGAATTATTTTCTTTAGGAGGCATGTGATAATAGTAATGTTGATATGAGTGATGTGAGTGACTGAATGAGATGAGTGAATGTAATTTTAGTTTAATAAGAGGATAAATAGTAATATGGAGAGAGGTAAATGGAATATAAGATGAGAAAAGGGTATTATTATTATTATTGAAGTAAAAAAGTAAATGATGATGAATAAGAGGAATATATATATATATATATATATATATATATATATATATATATATAATGCTGAGGAATAAGTATGTTATTTCGTGAAGAATGAATAATGGATAGGTAAGAATGTTATGAGTAACTGAGAATATGTTGTGAGGAGAGGAACTAGATTTGAACGCTATATCATATGTACTCATGGAATACAGAATGAAAGTAGTGGAAAGAATATTATTTATTGAAAGATTGGTATGCCTGAGATTATAACTTATGTGATGTCTTATATATTCTTATAACTAAAGGTGAAAGTATAGATTTATGTGGAAAGAATTATTTACAGCAGCCACTGTTGGAAATATACCAGAAGATTTAAATCTATAACACTTTAACACTAATCTAATGGGAACTTGTAATGAAATTTTTGGAGTTATGTAGGCTTAACACTTCAGATTGGAAGAATTATTTAAGAGAACATATTCAGCAGTCATCTAATGACATAATTAAAGCTCATCTGCTGTACTGAACTAATGCACCATTAAATAGAAAGGAGAATAAGGAGAAAACAAAACGTCAGTCCTCTGTTGCGGCTCATACTCTCATCCCTCCCTTAGAAAAATTTATACATGTTGATGAAATATTTGACATTATACAATTCGTGATTATCTGATAGTATGGAGAGACATACACACATATTTATTCATGAATAGAATTTTACAGGCACCACAAGGTAAATACAGAATGGATATACAGCATGGAATGCAGCAGCAATTATCTAAGAAGATTTATTTATTTATTAAGTAAAACATTTATTTATATTGTTTGATACTCATGAAAGGAAGGAGATGAACTACACAAACTTTATAGGAACATGATTGACTTGAACTAAATATATAAATATATATATATATATATATATATATATATATATATATATATATATATACACTTACCACACTGATGTACATACTTTTAGGATCCTAAGATATTTAGAGGGACACCACACTTAGAAACGGTATTAGGTATAGGAACTTTTACATTATATTAAGTTAACATGTATTTTATTTATCATATTTTATTTTGTGTAGTGCACTGTAGGAGATGACACTAGTATTTATGAAGTAGTTAGCAACCATCCCATGAACCTATCCTCCTACAGAGGGCTGTATTGAGGCTTGAAATATGTGTAAATTTTATTCCAGGAGGCAAGATGAATTTTAAGTTGAATATTCTAGCGAGTTGCCACAATGTTGCAAATGTAACGAAAGGGAAAGGAACAAAAAAAGGAAAGAAAGGAAAAAGAATGAGTTGACTAATAAAATAAATAAAATGTATATTTCAATCTGAATGTAATGTAATTCACATGTCAGCACAATGATATTGAATGTAACGTAAAAATTTACTATATTTTTCATTTAATTCTGTATATGTACTATATGACAACAATGTAACTATCTCATGTAATGATTAATTGTAAATATTTGTATATTTATGTACTTACTATATCAAGAAATGTGTTTTAAGGAGATGTTAATTAACTGCAAAGGACTTGTGCATGTAGCACATGATTCATATAAATGGAACTGAAAATGCAAAGAAGAAACCAACGTGATGGAACACTGGTCAAGAAATATTTACATAGTATCAATATTCCTTGAAATGTATGGTGTTGTGGAAGCCGACAGGTCTTCAGGTTGGTGTAAAAGACAAGCTCATCACCTGTTGTAGGCAGTGAGGTGTTTCCTGTGCCCTCATTGACCATTTATACCCCGGTAGACGCCACCAAAATTCGACTGCTGGAGATCACAATTTCGTGTTGACACATCGAACAAACTTTGGATTTTCAAAAAATGGCTCTGAGCACTATGGGACTCAACTGCTGAGGTCATTAGTCCCCTAGAACTTAGTACTAGTTAAACCTAACTAACCTAAGGACATAACACACATCCATGCCCGAGGCAGGATTCGAACCTGCGACCGTAGCGGTCTCGCGGTTCCAGACTGCAGCGCCAGAACCGCGCGGCCACTTCGGCCGGCAAACTTCGGATTTTCTTCAAGTCACACGCAAGAGATCCAGGCAGTACACACACACTCAGAATCCGATACTACGTTTAAAGACATTGGAGCAATATAATAGAAACATTTAATGTTCGAATTACTTCCATTGTAAACACGAATCATGTGAACTGAATTCAAACGCTGTGCTAAGCAACGATAATACGCTGCAATTCAAAGACATAAATGTTACGACTCCTAAAGAAGACACACACCAAAAAGACTGTATACAAAGACTGATATGAAAAGAGCATTGTGCTCAGAAATATTTTTTTGTAATATGTAAATTTCTTATTTTCTCATATATATGTATCTATGTAAATTTTCTATACTGCCACGCTCGCTTGCGGAGCGTGTCAGTAGAGGAGGCATTGTAATGGTACTTTGACTACCGCGCCTCCACCAATACAAAGATATAATTTACGATCGCGCACGCAGAAGAGCGCTGCGCCAGCGACCGATTTTTATAAATAATTTTGTTCGTCTTTTTTCTTTTGCGTAGGTTTTTGTTTTTAACAACTAATTGATTACTCTCTCTCTCTTGTCTTCATACGAAAGACGTGTATTTTTCGGCGATGTGTTGAATGTGCTTTTGGGTGGAAATTAAAATTAAATTACAAAGCGAGGTTGTTTCAATAGTGATTCGAGGTGGTTATCGCCAAATTTGTAAATTGATCATGACAGTGACAACTTGAAGAAGTTTTCAACAGACGGAGAAAAGTGAAAGACAAGCTCATCCTACAAGAAAAATTTAGGACAGCCATGAAGACTATATTGTAATTAATACTGCGTATCTAACAAGATTATAAGGTAAATTTCAATTAGTTTCTGATGCTATTTCCGTACAGTCGCTTTTTGTAGTGTTGCCGACCCGGTCTGCCATGCATAGTCAAATTACAGCACGATCTCAATCAATAATACGAAGTCCGCCTTATCCGTAACTGAAACCACCAAAATTCAAAACCCAATCAGATTTTCTATTTTATATTTTTCATGGCAGAACCCCGAGGAAAAGGAAACAACACAATGCCCGAGGCAGGATTCGAACCTGTGACTGTAGCGGTCCCGCGGTTGTGGACTGAAGCACATAGAACCGCTCAGCGAGAGCGGCCGGCATGAGGGCTATCGAAATAGCAACGAGCATCATGCATGGACTGTATCATACTAACGGAACATCCTGACAATTGCTGAAGGAGTTGGCTGCCATTCAGACCACGAGGCACAGGCTGATGTTGGCGATCTGCATGAGGTCTAGATGGATGTCTATTTACGGCTATGTGGCACTACCTCTGCACCGTGTCGTCCAATAGCTGCACGGGGCACTGCTCGTGCTGCTTGATGGTTTCCAGTGGCAGGTCTTCCAGTGGACACACTGGGTGGTCGCGGCATTTGGCAACAGCCGCATGCAGTCAGTGTCCATGGAGAGTGTAGCTTTGGTTCAGTCTTCCAGCTGGTACTCTTCATCTGCAAAACAATCACAGGAAGTAAGTGGTGTTCAAAGACTAATGGTAGTCCTCTGCACAGTGAGATAGGGTGTCATTTAATTAAATCATCGGTGATTAATGGTTAGAGTAAGGTACAACCAATAAATAGCCAGCAGTAATTAGACAGAATGATATAAGGTGGAGTATCAAGACAAAAAGACGTATCAGCAATTTGTCGAATTAATAGTGCCCAGGTCTATTTCATCTGCAGTGTATCTGAGAATACTCATATCCATCTTTATTTTGCACAACTGAGCAGAAAATAGGTTTCATTGATATATCTGCATTGAAGCTGACAAAAAGCATTGGTTTCAGTATTGTATTGCTTCGTTTTAGTATTGCAGCATTTGAGTAGTGACTCCATGGCAACACACTTACAGTGTAAACGAGCGATCAGCGATGTGTGTGGTGGCATAAACGTCCGTAGACAGGACAAAAAATGACAGAGAGAATGAGAGCATCCCTGCGTGACGGAGAAATATCCTGTGCTCGCAGCCAGGGTCTGCGACAGGCCACGTACTGGACTTGAGAATGCACAAGAGGAAATGTGTCCCGTCGTCCTTCAATCAGCTGTGCAGTCTCCAATGAAAGCCATTCATGATTGAGCAGTTGGACTTGAAGCACTGTAGTGAGCAACACGCGATCGCACTAGAAAAGGTTTGAAAATTAAAGGATCTCGGCTATTTGCGACTCTTTTATCTGACAAAGACATGGAGTAACGAGTGCTGTGCTCTGTTGGCCGAACGATGGAATAATAATTTTCCAAAGTACTTTTTATTAAGTAAGAGATCTGTGGTAATTAAATTCCAGATAATTAGGTTTTAAGAACCTGTCCTAGTCTCAATTGATACTATACATGAATCCATCACAGTCCCTTAGGTAAACATTTATATCTCCGAAAGTACTGCAGTTATTGATTTGAAATTTTAGCATTGTGGTTGTGTTATCCTTGGAATTTGGTATACAAAGTATGAAAAAGATGTGTTAATACTGAACAGTACTCCTTCAGATGTACTAGAGTGTTTCACGCAGCTTCAGTCAGGCACAGGGCTCGCTCCGCCCAGCAGCCAGCGTCACAACCAGACGCCTGGCCTCCTCTCGGCTCCACGACGAGCTGCGCTTTCAATGCAAGATGACAACTCGTAACAACACTCAGATCCAGAGAGTGACTGAAACAACGTTCCTAAAGCTGACACAGCCACAAAAGCCAGTTTCATCTGGTTGTGTCATTCAACCGCAAAAACTGACCCAATGAATAAACAGTTGATTAGTCAGTCAGTTGTTGGAAGAAGTCAGGCGTACCATCGACAGTGTTAGAGAACTGCAGAACTGTGTGGGATACGACCAGCCCGTGACGTTGCTTTTGCCACGACACAAGTGGGACATAGTCTTCCAGCATGACAACACTGTGCCACTCCCGAACGTCCTTACAGGCTCCACTCTCACAAATTATGCTAATTATTGTTAGCAATGGCATACAGGCCCAATTCTAGTTGATATGTAGTTAATATGTAACAAGGAATTATCTCTAAAATAATTTCCAGTTTCTGTAATGTGGTGTATAAAATGTTCCAGCTTGGCTGCCAATCACACATCTTCAGAGAGTCATACACTCTGAAGACGACCACATCCCTCACACGCACGTGCAGTACTATAAAGGACGAATTTATGTTGACGTATTACGATGTACCATCACCTAAAATTCTGCTGGAATAGTTTGCAGAAGGCACTAATGTGTAGCGTGTCTAAACTGTTCCACTGCTCCTCCCGCAACATAAGTGGGCCACTAACTTGCAGCAGGACCAGGGAATGGCAATTGAATCTCAATGTAGACAAGTGTAATGTGCTGCGAATACATAGAAAGAAAGATTCCTTATCATTTTGCTACAATATAGCAGGTCAGTAACTGGAAGCAGTTAATTCCATAAATTATCTGGGAGTACGCATTAGGAGTGATTTAAAATGGAATGATCATATAAAGTTGATCGTCGGTAAAGCAGATGCCAGACTGAGATTCATTGCAAGAATCCTAAAGAAATGCAATTAGAAAACAAAGCACTACTTGAACACTGCTCAGCAGTGTGGGATCCATACCAGATACAGTTGATAGAAGAGATAGAGAAGATCCAACGGAGAGCAGCGCGCTTCGTTACAGGATCATTTAGTAATCGCGAAAGCGTTACGGAGATGATAGATAAACTCCAGTGGAAGACTCTGCAGGAGAGACGCTCAGTAGCTCGGTACGGGCTTTTGTTAAAGTTTCGAGAACATACCTTCACCGAGGAGTCAAGCAGTATATTGCTCCCTCCTACGTATATCTCGCGAAGAGACCATGAGGATAAAATCAGAGAGATTAGAGCCCACACAGAAGCATACCGACAATCCTTCTTTCCACGAACAATACGAGACTGGAATTGAAGGGAGAACCGAAAGAGGTACTCAGGGTACCCTCCGCCAGGTGGCTTGCGGAGTTGGATGTAGATGTAGGTGTGGAAGAATGGGAAAACCACTGGGTTTGATGATATTTGCGTGGAACAGATTAAAAACTTCAGCCTTGGCGCCAGGGACTGGATACATTTTAACGTGTGCCGTGAAACCTTTCAAATCCCGAAACTGTGGACGAAGTCAAAAGTGGTGGCTCTTCTTAAACCCAGGAAGGACCCAGAGTCTCCGAAGAGCAATCGACCCATAACCCTTCTCTGCCACCTGTTTAAGCTCTATGAAAGATTGGTCCTCAACAGAATAGAGAAGATCGTTGACTCGAAGCTAATTCCACACCAAGCCGGTTTTAGACCTGGAAAGTCCTGTACCAGTCAAATTCTGGCATTGACGGAGCATATCGAGGATGGGTTTGAGAATAAACTAATCACCGGGCTGGCACTAGTCGAACTAAGTTCCACCTATGATACAGTAGATCACCGGACACTACTGCATAAAACCTACGAGACCCTGGAAGACTACCACCTAGTCAAGATAATCGAATCCCTGCTCCAAAATAGACAGTTCTTCGTAATGCTTGAGAGGAAAAAGAGTCGATGGCGGAATCAGAAAAATGGGCTCTCGCAAGGGAGCGTGTTGGCGCCAATCCTATTCAACATATATACAAATCACCAGCCAACTCCAGACAAAACCAAAACTTTTGTATATGCAGACGGCCTGGCAATAACAGTTCAAGGCAGCAGGTTTGAAGCCATCGAGGAGAAACTAGAAACCGCCCTTTCTACAATGTCAACCTACTACAAAAAGAATTCTCTAAAACCCAATCCCTCCAAAACTCAAGTGAGTGCATTCCATCTGAACTCTAGACAGGCAAAGTACAGGCTCAATGTTACCTGGGATGGGACATTACTAGAACACGCAGATACTCCCACCTACCTTGACGTCATGGTGGACAGAAAATTGACCTATCATTGCGAAAAAACACGCAAAAAAGTAGAAGCACGAAATTCCCTAATAAGAAAGCTGTCCAATAGCAAATGGGGTGCCAAACCTACCGTGGTCAGAACTTCAACCCAAGCTTTGTGCTTCTCAACTGCGGAATATGCCTACCCGGTATGGTGCAGATCTGCCCACACAAAAAGGCAGATATTAGCTTGAATTAAACATGCAGGATAATGACAGGCTGCATGAAACCAACCCCCTTAGAAAATCTTCACAGGGCCTCAGGTTTCACAAACCCTGACTCACGTAGGAAAGCCCATGAACATTCCGAGAAACTAAAACAAACCTTTGATGCCTGTCACTCAGTATTTGGCCTAGAGTGTGGCCGCAGCAGACTCAAATCCAGACGCCGTTTCCTAAGTTGCGCCTTAGATGAGCCCCCCATCTACTATCCACTAATAGAACACACTATAAGCGCTTACTCTCACAGACCAGGAGCAACCATGTTGCAAATAAGCTTCAAAACTCACACAATGTAACTGCTGGCAACTGGGCAGTCATAAACAGTTTTAGAACCTGCAATGACAAATCCTGTATGGACTTTACTATTAACCACAATGGTATGCTCATAAAAGACCAACTGGAAATTGCAAATATTTTTAATGAATATTTTTCTTCCATAGGGGAATCCATAAATGACAAACATAAAAACATGCACTACAGTCTTAAAGGTAATACATGTGACCATAGTATATATCTAGCCCCCACAAACTGTGCAGAAATAATGGGCATCATTAGCTCTCTAAAACCCTCTAATTCAGCTGGGCATGATGGCCTAAATACTAATGTTTTAAAAACCTGTAGCCAAAATGTCTCTGTACCTCTGTCTGCAGCAGTCAACAATATAATATAATCAGGCACCTTTTCAGACAGACTCAAAGTAGCACAGGTAACACCTATTTTTGAGAAAGGTGACAACAACAAAATAGAAAACTACAGACCAGTCTCAATCCTTCCTGTCTTTTCCAAAATAGTTGAGAAAGTTATATACAACAGGATTATAAACTTTCTTAACAAACACAACCTGATGTTCGAAAATCAAAATGGATTCCTAAAAGGTAAATCAACTAGCACTGCAGCTGCTCAACTAATTGAAGAGGTGATAGGGAGTATCAAAAGCAAGGAACATGTGGCAGGTGTATACCTAGACCTGGAAAAAGCCTTTGATTGTGTGAACGTTGACATTCTATTAGACAAGCTATGGAAAATGGGCATTAGAGGCGCTGCTTATGACCTAATAAAGTGTTATATGAGCAATAGAAAACAGTTTGTTCTACTTAAAACGGAAAGTGGTGTCTACAAATCAGAGATCACGTGCATAAAATATGGTGTGCCCCAGGGCTCGGTTTTGGGCCCCCTTCTGTTCTTGATCTATGTAAATGATATTAAATACTGTACTATAAATTCCAAAATTGTTCTGTATGCCGATGACACGTCCATTGTATGTAAAAGGTAGTCATGTAATGAACTAGAGGCTGAGTGCAATAATGTGACAAAAGAAATTGTTCAGTTTTTTAATGAAAGCCACTTAAATGTAAGTACCAGTAAAACATGTTTGATGGAGTTTAACAAAAGTAGTTTGAATAATGAAATTAAATTATACATGGGCAACAAATTGGTAAAGAAAGAGTCTAGTGTAAAATTCCTTGGCATAACAATTCAAAGCAACCTGAAATGGGACACACATATTGACTCCCTAGCAACTAAGTTGTCAAAAAATATATTTGGAATCAGTACTATTAGCAAGTTCTGTAGAGACACCATAGTCCTAAAGACTGCATACCATGCTCTTTTCTCCTCTCACTTGAACCACGGTATTGAAATTTGGGGGGCAACAACCAAAGCTAATCTAGATAAGCTACTCATTCTTCAAAAAAGGGGTGTGAGAATAATCTGTGGAGCAAAATATAGGGAATCTTGTCGCAACTTGTTTCCAAAAACAGAGGTGTTAACTGTTATAAACACATACATTCTAAAAGCCATCTTGCTTGTGAAAAGACTGCGCCCAAACACTTATTCAGATTTCCACCAGTACAATACTAGAAATAAAGAAAGATTTTACATTGGCAGCCACAGAACAGCACTTTACGAAAGGGGGCCTCAGTATGCAGGTATAAAATTAGCTGATGCACTGCCTAGTGCAGTCATGGCTCTTCCTACAATTAAACTGAAACATCAACTTAAGAAATTTTTAGTAAAACACCCTTCCTACTCATTAGAAGAGTACCATACTTATATGAAGAACAACAAATGCTTTGTGAAATTATGTGAAGAGAAATCAGTAAACATCTTATTGTAATTTTGTTGTAAATTAATGATGTATTCAGAAGAATGTGTCTTGTGTATTGTACAAATAACTT
Source organism: Schistocerca americana (assembly GCF_021461395.2). Lineage (NCBI taxonomy): Eukaryota > Metazoa > Arthropoda > Insecta > Orthoptera > Acrididae > Schistocerca > Schistocerca americana. Next base: position 148,705,477 of record NC_060129.1, on the reverse strand, counting down.
TAATCATTACTGTTTCTTTGTACATGTGCAGTGTACCATTCGATGTTGAATAAAGCTATTATTATTATTATACGTAGACCCACCAAGCGGCGTTTCTGGTGATTGGAAAACCTGGAGAATGCTTAACCGCATCAGAACTGGGGTGGCTACTGTGAAACCTAATCTGATCAAATGGGGTTTGTTGGACGAAAATGACGACACATGCAACTGCGGCACTCGACAGGACATGGAACATCTTCTACAATGCCCTGCCTGCACCACAGATGCACCCTAGACGATCTATGGCTGGCTAAAGAAGAAGCATTGGACATTGCCCAATACTGGGCAAACAAATTGTAGTTTCCGGACACGAAAAAGTAAAATAAGCCGTTCATGTTTAGGGGATTTATGACATAAGATAATCGTTTTCGTTTGTTGAGGATAAACTGAAATGTGGTGGATGTACTCAACCGTGTCTTCTATTGCCTCTGCGACAGTGTAATTACTTTACGTACCAGCAAGACCACGTGCATCACACACACACTGTCTCATACAGCCCCACTACCGCTGACGCACCTCACCTCACCTCACCTGGCCATGACACACAGGGGCACACTGCTATGTCATGTTGTGTCAAACTGCAGCCCAAGACAGCCCCACCTGTTTCGTAATGGAGCAATAAAACGTGCTAGATAATTCAGCTGGAAACTGCGTGGCAGAGGGTTCATTGAACCACGTTCACACTAATCCCCTATTACTCAACTCCCGAACAGAGCGCCGAAAAAACTATCACTTATATCTTTCCGTGCGATCTCTGATTTCCGTTATTTTATTGTGATGATCGTTTCCCCCTAAGTAGGTCGGCGTCAACAGAATATTTTCGTATTCGGCGTAGAAAGTTAGTGACTGAAACTTCGTGAGAAGGTCCCGCAGCACGACACCCTTTCCACTGTTTCTCGGCAGTACAAAACGTTCTGCTCTTCTTTGAACTTTTCTACGTCCTCCGTTAATCCTACCTGCTACCAATCCCACAGTGTGCATCAGTACTCCAAAAGAGGACGCACAAGCGTAGTGTAGGCAATCTCTTTAGTAGATCTGTTGCATCTTCCAAGTATTCTGCCAGTAAAACACACTCTTCAGTTTGCCTTCCCCACAACGTTTTCTGTGTGTTCTTTCCAATTTAAGTTGTTCGTAACTGTAAATCCTAGGTATTTAGTTGAATTTACGGCCTTTAGACCTCACACTGAAGTTCGTGCTAAATTTGGAGCTTCTGCAAAAGATCGCCAATCTTGGTAATTTTGCTTTCGTTTAAATTTGACCTGCTTTTTCCGTTGTTTTTGTGCGACAGTCTTCGAACCGTTTTGCGTACCTTGGGCGATCCCAGTTCCGCCTTTTGTTAATTTATTTGGTATAAATCTCTCAATTTCTGTCGACACTATTTCTTTGAAGCAAGTCGCATCTGGTCTCCACTTCTAATATTAATTTGGAAGGATGGAGATTGTTTCTCAGGAAGGCATCAAGCAAATTTTTATCTGCTGCTTTGAATAGATATGTTTTCCGTTTATTTTGGGGGATTTCGGAGTTAACGATATTCAGTTTCGCTACGACAACCTTCTGTTACCCAATCCCTGTATCGGTTTTGATGCTCATTAATAGCTCGGGATTATTTGTTGCTAAGAGGCCAAGTGTGTTTGCACAACTATTTACCATTCGAGTGGGCGTACGAACTAATTTTAAGAGAACGCCTTTAGCACAATATCGGGTGATGCTCTGTGTTTACCTCCGTATTTGAACATGTACTTTCGTCAACATATCGAGGGTAAATTGAAATCACTAGCAACTACAGCCGTGTGAGTCGGGTACGTGTTTTCCAGTAGAACAGTACGCTTTTATTCACTTTCCTCTTTAAACATCATGAAGTGCCCAGACGTTGCTCAGCTTGCAGGGCAGTGACAGCACCCACTTAAAGTTTTAACGTAAATGTTACTGCCCTCGGGGAACTATACAGTGAGTAGAATACACCCACTTCTCCTGAGGCCGCCAGCACTTCATGAACTCGGCGTGTTCTCCCAGGTGGACAACGCCCACTTAGTCTCTGTCCAGGTTACACAGCGCCACACTCTTATGCACGCCCCAGTTCTCCTGTGCAGCGACAAGCATCACCAGTTGGTTACAATGTTTCGGCGAAACGTAAGCTGTGGAAACATCTAGTGTTTGATGAGGCAATCCTGAACCGTGGAAAATTATTCCTGCTGTTCCTGCAGCGCTTCTTAGAAGTTCAGTGGAACATGTTCTTCCAGCAGAGCAATACACCTTAATTCATTACTGTGTCAGACAGATGCAGAAACCCAGATAAACTACCAACATAGGACATCACGTCGTGGGAAACCATACACTCTTTTTCTCGTTGTTAGCATCCTCTTGGCAGCCCCTCTCAGAGGTCCAAATGTAAAACTCATCTGGAACTATTTGCCGACACAGATAATGGCATGACGATTTTTCAATTATTCGTTCTTTGTTCCGTGGGCCTCAGTGTCTTAGTGATCTCTGCTGACAGTAAAAGCCGTAAACGGTGCGACATTTGCAGTGTAAAGGCTCGCACTGTTTCCTTGCACACCACTGCGTACCTCTACTGTTCTAGTGCCTCACGCAAGAGGGGTGTTGGCTCGTGTTGTGTTCTCTACGCAGAGTCTTTCTGTTTCAGAAGTCTCCCTGTGCAAGATCGCTTCGAAGGGGCCACACCTTGTGTTCCCGTCATCGCACTGCACTGTGTTTTTTTTTTTTTTAAATATGTGTCATATTTCGCCGGCCACAGTGGACGAGCGGTTCTAGGTGCTTCAGTCTGGAACCGCGCTACCGCTACGGTCACAGGTTCGAATCCTGCGTCGGGCATGGATGTGTGTGATGTCCTTACGTTAGTTAGGTTTAAGTGGTTCTAACAAGGGAACCTCCCCGTCGCACCCCCCTCAGATTTAGTTATAAGTTGGCACAGTGAATAGGCCTTGAAAAACTGAACAGAGATGAATTGAGAAAACAGGAACAAGTTGTGTGGGACTATGAAAAAAATAAACAAAACATACACTGAGTAGTCCATGCGAAGGATAGGCAACATCAAGGAAAGTGTGAGCTCAGGAGCGCAGTGGTCCCGTGGTTAGCGCGAGCAGCTGCGGAATGAGAGGTCCTTGGTTCAAGTCTTCCCTCGAGGAAAAAGTTCAATTTTTTGTTTTCAGACAATTATCAAAGTTCAGGCACTCACACATAATCAACTTCGCTCTCCAAAATTCCAGGACATGTTCAGATTTGCTTGGACATGTGCAGGATTTGACGGTCTACACACGGAAAAATTTGAAAACGTTAAAAACATATCTTTTGACAGAGCAAAGGGAAAACTGTGCGACTGTGAAATTGTTGCATTCATTTGTTGCAGTTTATGTGACAAACTCTTATGTTTTCATCACTTTTTTTTGGAGTGATTATCACATCCACAAGAAAACCTAAATCGGGCAAGGCAGAAGAATCTTTTTACCCATTCTCCAAGTGTACAAGTTAGGTGGGTCGACAACATATTCCTGTCATGTGACGCACATTACGTCACCAGTGTCGTATAGAATATATCAGACGTGTTTTCCTGTGGAGGAATCGGTTGACCTATGACCTTGCGATGAAATGTTTTCGGTTCCCATTGGAGAGGCACGTCCTTTCGTCTACTAATCGCACGGTTTTGCGGTGCGGTCGCAAAACACAGACACTAAACTTATTACAGTGAACAGAGACGCCAATGAACGAACGGACAGATCATAGCTTTGCGAAAATAAACTTTTCACTCGAGGGAAGACTTGAACCAAGGACCTCTCGTTCCGCAGCTGCTCGCGCTAGACACAGGACCACGGCAATCCTGAGATCACATTCTCCTTGATGTTGCATATCATGCGCATAAACTACTCAGTTTGTATATTTTGCTTATTTTTTTATAGTTCCACACGACTTCTTCCTGTTTTCTCGATTGATCTGTGTTCAGTTTTTCAAGGCCTATCCACTGTGCCAACTCATAACTAAATCTGAGGGGGGTGCGATGGGGAGGTTCCCTTGTAAGTCTAGGGGACTGATGACCTCAGATGTTAAGTCCCATAGTGCTCAGAGCTATTTGAACCATTTTCTTGTGCCATATTTCTGAGGTACGTGAACAAGTAAACAAGATATAATATGGATCAGTATGAAGATCCATAGCGATTAACGCTTTCATCTCGGGCCTGACATGTTATCGTTTAGCACTCGAGATGCAAGATTAAACTGAAACACAGTTGGGTAATCAGTTACGGCGGAGCGGTGCAGTAGCGAGGGTGCTGTTCACGCAGCCACGTCACAATAACAGCGTCGATTCATTTATTCTCATTTCCTGTAAAAATTCCCTCGACACCAGAGCGGCAGAGAGTCTTCGTCACCACGACGTGCTGGATGTTTTTCTGGACACAGCGTGAGGGGCAGAGGGGCGCAGCTTAGGTGGACACGTAATGTACGCACAGGGAGAACCACCCGGGACTGAACCACATACACTGTCATCGGGTGCAACAAAAAGAGTTCCATCGAGTTTTGTCCGATCAAGTTCATCCCGAAAATTCTGCAACTAGCATCGCTCCATAAACTCCAAACCATGCCCGACTAATTGTTTGCATCTTACTTTAGAACTGAGTATTCAGATGGGGTACCATTCAAGGCACACAAAAAAGTGAAAATCATGTTAGTGCTGAAAAACATGGAAAATATTCAAGCCAGTGGCACGGTAAGACCAGTAGGCCCCTGCACACAGTAGTTTGGTTTCTGCAGCTCTCAGCACTAAACGTGAAGGCCTTGTCATGCAGAAGACAGGACACTCCCGTCACGGGGTGGCAGTCTGACGTCAAGAGTGGCCTTCATCTTGTTCGTGGATGTCACACTCTCAACAGCGTACTTCTCGAAGCGATTTAGTCATTTGATGAAGCTGGTGGCATGTCGAACAGAATGATTCCCGTGAAACCAGTAAGGAGACACTGCTCGTGGCTGTGTAGGCCGTGCTCCCCGAAACAACTTTATTTAACGCTGAATAGCATTATCAAGCCACCTTCAAATGTCACAACAAGTGTCTCGACGTAAAATTATTTGATGGACATAAACAGTCATACAAATAAACGTCCAAAACACAATTTATTCTTTGGGCTAACGAAATCTTCTGTCAATAAGGATGGCGACGTTTTCGTCTCAAGGATAGATAAATACTTATATTTCCAGACATATCCTACGACTATTTTTACAGCAAATTTGTGCAGACAAAATAGCAATTTGTACGGCGGTAGCATTTGGTACTGTTTCCTCCTGTCTTCCATGCAACTGTCAAATCTTCTAGTGGACAGTCAGTTTGTTGTTGAGGCCGTACAGCTTACACAGTTCGTACTTTCTCTCCTAATGCTTACACTCGCACGGTACTGGTCAGATGACACGTGGCCACTGCAGACTATCGACAAAACGCGAGTGTCATGTTTGGCCAGCCCTACTGTCCCGTCTCGAACTCTCTCTCAGCAGACGTCAGCCACCTCCCGCCAGACTTCAGAGTACCCGTGGTACACCAGCACAGCTGTGCGGCAATGTGTCGCCACAGTTCTCCGTTTATCCATTCAGCAAGTCGTCAAACCGCCTGCTCTGGTTCGCAAATTCCTCCTACATCTCCTGCTTCCACCTGTTACGTCCCACCCTTGAATCTGTCAGTTTTTTTGATGGCTCAGAAAGGACGGCCTGTCGTGTATGTGTGTTTAGTGACGTATGACTTGCCACAGTTAGAGAGCTCCTTGAAGCTTGTTGCCGGCCGGGGTGTCCGCGGGGTTCTAGGCGCTACAGTCTGGAACCGCGCGACCGCTACGGTCACAGGTTCGAATCCTGCCTCGGGCATGGATGTGTGTGCTGTCCTTAGGTTAGCTAGGTTTAAGTAGTTCGAAGTTCTAGGGGACTGATGACCTCAGAAGTCCCATGGTGCTCAGAGCAATTTGAACCTTTTTTCTTTAAGCTTGTTGTGTATCTTCTAAAATTTTCACCCAGGCTCTGCAATGTACTCAGTATCGAATGCTAAACATCAAGTCTCGTATACCCGTGATTTATTAAAGTTCTTCCTTCTGATGTGGCTAAGATATTGGATCGAAAGGCCACCTTAACCATACATGACTTAAAAATATCAGCAGTTTTCATCGATAGGTTTTTTTCTTTAGCCCGGATTCAAAAGAAGATTAATTTCATGACGTTAATGACGCTTCCTTCCCTTCTTCGTGTTTGCTGCACATCGCCTGCAGTGTGGTGTACTTTCTGCAGCGGTTGCCTTTTGCTGCCCTCCCGATTACACTCACCCCCATCTTCCCGTGCTCGTCGTTCACGGCTGTACTATCATCCCTGCACGAAAGGCACTGGAAAGTTGTCTCCTTGTGCCAGAACTCCTTAGGCGTCACTACATTCACTGCACCTGTCGATTTTCTCCAGACACTGAAGCCCCGGCCATGACCTTGCATTCCAGATCGACACAGCCAGCGACATCACTAATCTCGTCCTGGACTGGAAATTCTCTCTCCAGTGCGACGCGCCACATTACTTAACGACATTATGTTGTCATCGGCCGCATGTAATAACAACGTATTTTCGTCCACATAACTAATTTATTCATTAGGCCGAATATAAGTGCAAATAACTTTCCTCCATCACATTAACTCAGATCTGTATAACCCTCAATATATTGCACCACATGGACAATTCCCTCATTTAGATGTGAAATCAACTATTAAAAGCAATTCATTAAAATCTATAACCATCTCTAGTACGTCGTCAAATTCCGTGGTTTCACGCATCGACTTATTTTCAAGCATTCACTGTTAAAAAAGGTTCTCAGGGTTGGAACGTAAAACTTGTACATCGCTAACATGAGATCAAGAAATACCGTACTGTTATTGCCACACAATCATCGCAATGCAACCTCACTTAGTGGTGCACAGACGGTTATACGGTAATGTAGTCTCCTTTACTGCATGACGCACTGCAGTTACCAGAATATCAGCTCTGCATTGCTTACTTACAGACCACATTTATATCATTCTTTTTGTCTTGTTGGTCATCACATCTTGGGCTGGAAGGACCTGGGTGATTCCCCGCAAGCCTGGGATAAGGGTAGGTGCGATACTATCGGATAATAATAATGTGTGCAAAATATTAACTTTCAGTGATTTATATGTATTATTAGGTAAATATAGTTCCAACTACTTCTATCAACTCAAAAGCTAGGCAATGAAAAATAATTTCTTTAAAAGAGCAGAAGTTTCAGCTAAGCTGTCAACAACTCGATCCTGAAAGCTTCGATTCCCATTATCCTTGATCAGTGTTTCAAATAATCAACGAATTCAGCAGTTCTCGCCCCAGTGAAGACCTAAATCTCATCTTAAAGCGCTTCAGTGCACTGAAAACCGACTTTCTGAAATCACTTGCGTCAACGAAATTGTCAGTATTACACAGTAAAGCAACGTACAGGTCGGAGAACGTACCGCTGTGCTGTGTCATACTGTGGCAAAAGTTTACATGCACGTCGTACGCTACTTCGCCAGGCGTCAGGACCGCTTCGGGAAAAGCAAATGACGTCCTTTGCAGTTTGGTCCAAGCCGTTTTCGATCGGCGTCTTGTTTCTCTGAGAATATGAACCATTCACGTCTTGTTTCCTAGGTGGAACGTGTTGATCCCAAAGAGTTTCAGACGGTTCATTAAAACTTTTGGGGAAATATTGTAATTTTTTTCACAGAAATTCTCGATCAGCATTTGCAGCTGATGCGAGAGACTTAAATGCAGCATCAGGAATCCCATTTTTGTTAATTTCATCGAAGTTTTCCGGGTCCAAGAACGCGAAATCCTTCACTAAATGTTCGTAGCAATTGAATTTTGCATCTGATTCAACTAAATCTGCGTTAATAGTGACTCTGTAGACGGAAACAGAATAGAATCTCTTTGGATCCGCAGACAGTAATGCCACTTCGTTCTGGCATAACTCACCGTGGTTTTTGATTTTTTAAGATATTCTTCGTAATGGAAGCGTGCGCCGTTTGTCGATATCAACATTTTTGGCTTGCATTAATCCTTGAACTGGGATACAAACAGAGTTGGAGGTCTGGAAACCTCCTCAAAATTATCTAATTGGTTTCTTTAAACTTATCTCCAAACATTTGATAAGCCCCCCAGCTTTACGAGAGTCTACTGTTGCGGTTTGCGCTTAAATAATTCGTGTATAAATACACTGGTAGACTCCAAGGACCCAAACAAACTCTTTGCTTCAGCGCGGCTTGCAGTCAAACCTCCCAGCACTAAATTTAAAACATGCGCGTAACAAGGCGCGAAAATGAATTCTGGTACTTCTTCCTTCAGTGCCGCTGAAGACCAGCATACTTGCCGCCATGTTTCCAGCGCCATCAAAAGATACGCTAATTAGATCTGGAAAATGTAAGCCTAACTGGGCTGATTCGGAAGTTACAAGAAATCGGTAAGCTTCTGCTATCGATTTTTGAACAGGAACCACACTGATCGGCCGTTCTTGTGCGACTGAATAGCGCACGCACATTACAGCCTGATCAACAACGCCAACGTCTTGGCAAGAACCCGCACTGAAGCTGAAAGATTTCGCTGTCTGGATTTCTTTCACGATCTATTCTTCAACTTGAAGTGGATATATATTTATTAATTTATTTATAATGAGTTTTGAGCAAAAGGTAATAAGACTATCTCTACCCTTACCTTTTGCTGACATTTTTTTTTTTTTTTTTTTTTTTTTACTTTCAATAACTGCGTTGAATATGTGGCCTTTAGCCACTGGATCTTAGTGCAATAACACGAAGACTACATTTAGAAAGTCACAAAGAAATTGCAGATATTGTCTGCGAGTGGGCATTGATGAACATCAACGTGGAATATTGTAAATTTGTGCCTGACCGAGTTTCGAACCCAAGTCTCCTGCTTGCCAGGACATATCGTCCATAAGAACAGATACCACATGTACGCAGTTAAGGCGAAAACGGCCAGTGATCATTTCGAATGCACACCAGGCTCGAAATCTGCAAAATGTGTATCTCCTCTCGCAATTTCCGTCAGTTATAGGTGACATTTTTTAATCTGCCTTTATTGTTTTTTTAGTAATCAAATGAAACATTTAGGCTCAATATTATTTAAACACAAAGTGATCGCTAAGAGTAGCAAGTAAAGGAATAAAAGAATGTTGTGCTGTAGATTGTTTCAGTCCATTCAGTCTACTACACGACATTGTTAGCTCTCTTTTGTTTCTCGCTTGCTGATTGGTGCTTTTGTTGCTAATTTAAGGTTACTGATTTGATTTCTGGCGTTTTCACTAAAACTGCAGTTAAAGTTTTATTTATTTGTGCTGTGTAAAGGAAGTATTAAAAACACAACGAAGTTGATTTTAAACAGTGTACGTCTTTTAACCAGAGATATTCCTACGCCAAGTAGGCGATAACTACATCCTATGAAATAATTACTTCTCGAGGCTGAAACTGTTTTTGACCAGCGCTGCCCCGCACTGTCTAACACTGCCCTTCAGCAAGACGGCTGCCGCCCTTTTATAGTGCCGCTTCGTTCCTCCGCGAAAAGTTCAACTTGTACGTCACGTAACGAGGTTCGCAGTCTCACCAGCCTAATTTACATCTTTTGATACTTAAATAACACTGCAATTCTGACTACATCATTCTCATCCTCTTCGTGCAGTTAAATATTACAATTGCAGATATACAGGGTGTTACAAAAAGGTACGGCCAAACTTTCAGGAAACATTCCTCACACACAAATAAAGAAAAGATGTTGCGTGGACAAGTGCCCGGAAAGGCTTAATTTCCATGTCAGAGCTCATTTTAGTTTCGTCAGTATGTACTGTACTTCCTCGATTCACTGCCATTTGGCCCAATTGAAGGAAGGTAATGTTGACTTCGGTGCTTGTGGTGACATGTGACTCATTGCTCTACAGTACTAGCATCAAGCACATCAGTACGTAGCATCAACAGGTTAGTGTTCATCACGAACGTGGTTTAGCAGTCAGTGCAATGTTTACAAATGCGGAGTTGGCAGATGCCCATTTGATGTACGGATTAGCACGGGGCAATAGCCGTGGCACGGTACGTTTGTATCGAGACAGATTTCCAGAACGAAGGTGTCCCGACAGGAAGACGTTCGAAGCAATTGATCGGCGTCTTAGCTGGAGAAGACCTAGAACGACGAGGACACCTGCAATGGACGAGGCAATTCTTCGTGCAGTTGACGATAACCCTAATGTCAGCGTCGGAGAAGTTGCTGCTGTACAAGGTAACGTTGCTACGGGAGAACCAGTTGTTCCCGTACCATGTACAGCGTGTGCAGGCACTATCAGCAGCTGATTGGCCTCCACGGGTACACTTCTGCGAATGGTTCATCCGACAATGTGTCAATCCTCATTTCAGTGCAAATGTTCTCTTTACAGATGAGGCTTCATTCGAACGTGATCAAATTGTAAATTTTCGCGATCAACATGTGTGGGCTGACGAGAATCCGCACACAATTGTGCAATCACGTCATCAACACAGATTTTCTGTGAACGTTTGGGCAGGCATTGTTGGTGATGTCTCGATTGGGCCCCACGTTCTTCCACCTGCGCTCAATGGAGCACGTTATCATGATTTCATACGGGATACTCTACCTGTGCTGCTAGAACATGTGCCTTTACAAGTACGACACAACATGTGGTTCATGCACGATGGAGCTCCTGCACATTTCAGTCAAAGTGTTCGTACGCTTCTCAACAACAGATTCGGTGACCGATGGATTGGTAGAGGCGGACCAATTCCATGGCCTCCATGCTCTCCTGACGTCATCCCTCTTGATTTTCATTTATGGGGGCATTTGAAAGCTCTTGTCTACGCAACCCCGGTACCAAATGAAGAGACTCTTCGTGCTCGTATTGTGGACGGCTGTGATACAATAGGCCATTCTCCAGGGCTGCATCAGCGCATCAGGGATTCCATGCGACGGAGGGTGGATGCATGTATCCTCGCTAACGGAGGACATTTTGAACATTTCCTGTAACAAAGTGTTTGAAGTCACGCTGGTACGTTCTGTTGCTGTGTGTTTCCATTCCATGATTAATGTGATTCGAAGAGAAGTAATAAAATGCGCTCTAACATGGAAAGTAAGCGTTTCCGGACACGTGTCCACATAACATATTTTCTTTCCTTGTGTCTGAGGAATGTTTCCTGAAAGTTTGGCCGCAACTTTTTGTAACACCCTGTATACGATACTTCACCGCCTGTGCGGTTAAGAAGAGCGAATGTTCCTTCGGAGACGCACGTACGTCCAAAAGAACGTTGCACCGTTCTTCTCGAAAACACAGCCGCTGCAGGATCCCATTCACACGCCAACACCAGGCAGCGACTTTCGATTAAAACGTCCCCCTCCCCTGCTGTATGGGAAAATTACGTAATGTGTCTACCAGCACAGGTTGTGGCGCAGGAATGACGACGTATGATACGGAAGTTTGGGCGTGGCCGTGCGCAGCGCACGGGCGGCCAAAGCGCCGGCGCTGGTGTAAAGCTGGGGACCCGGGTTCGAGTCCCGGTGCAACAGATATTTTCACTGTCGTCAGTCTACTACACAGCTGATGAGTGTTCCGTGCCGGCAGCTGCGAGTACACTCCGTGTATCTCATTACGCCTCCGCAGTGGCCGTTCCTCTGGAGTTGCGCGCATCTCCGAAGCAACGTTTCGTCTTACGTCTCAACAGCACTGGGGTGTCGAACCTTGTGTTCCAGGAAGTGAATGAGATAATCGAAGCAGCACCGCAAATTAAAACAGCTTAACGAACACAGCCACATAGTAATCAGCAAAAAAAAAAAAAAATTAAAAGTGTAACATTCTGTGCGTTGGCAGTGTCAGTATATGCGGTGTGGATTTGGCAACCTAAACTAAACATGCACAAATATGTCAGAGTAACATTTTAAAACTACGTCGAACAACGTATTTACGAATTAAAGACATAATAAATAAACTAATTTAGCGTCTCAGATTAAAGTAGTCTTTTGCAGTACTCCGCAATTCGTTATCGTTCGTCGATTCAGTTAAATTCGACGAACATTTCCACACCACATCATGATATCAAGTGCCACCCCCATCTACCGTGAAATAACCCATAGGATTAATTTCAATAGAATTTCACATAATAACCACACGCACAAATAAAACCTTCAACAACTTCTACCCATATACGAACTGGCTACCAGCTTCTAACCAGCAAGTGAATCTTTCAAGCGAATGTGCTTCTTATTTGCGCCAGCATTCAATACCTGTAACGGTCGTTACCCTAATCTTCATCCTTCCACAAAGGTAGCAGCAGGCCTTGACTTTTCGTGGTGTTTCTTCAACGGACGTAGCATTTCTTTTGTACCTGAAAAACCTTAAGGATTCCTTTACACTCCTAGGTAGGCATCTGATTTAGGCTCTTGAGGGTAGACGGAGCTCCAGTAATCCCAAACTCAGACGTTTTCAGAATTCTCAGTGACACCTGGACGTGGAAAACTGTATGTGAGCTGGCCATTGATTCCTGCTGTCTTAAATATCTGGGAAAAATCAGGGCCATCTTCTGGTTCTTCTGGAAATTAAATAATTACTGGCTTACTGGACAACTGTGTCCACGGCACCTTTGGCGGAATTGTAAAAGGTTATTAAGTCCGACTTCTGTGTGTTTCTCGATACAAAATACATCACTCTACATTGTTGATAGCAGCAAAACCCACTTCCCATAGGATGCAACCATAACATTTCGAAATCCAAAAGCAGAGAACCAGACAGCTTTGCTTGTTCTTATTCAGAGATCCTTCGAATGTCAGTTTCTGCTTCAGCAAACAATCAGCGCTAGAGTAAAAGTTTTCACAAGCGAAATACACTCCTGGAAATTGAAATAAGAACACTGTGAATTCATTGTCCCAGGAAGGGGAAACTTTATTGACACATTCCTGGGGTCAGATACATCACATGATCACACTGACAGAACCACAGGCACATAGACACAGGCAACAGAGAATGCGCAATGTCGGCACTAGTACAGTGTATATCCACCTTTCGCAGCAATGCAGGCTGCTATTCTCCCATGGAGACGATCGTAGAGATGCTGGATGTAGTCCTGTGGAACGGCTTGCCATGCCATTTCCACCTGGCGCCTCAGTTGGACCAGCGTTCGTGCTGGACGTGCTGACCGCGTGAGACGACGCTTCATCCAGTCCCAAACATGCTCAATGGGGGACAGATCCGTAGATCTTGCTGGCCAGGGTAGTTGACTTACACCTTCTAGAGCACGTTGGGTGGCACGGGATACATGCGGACGTGCATTGTCCTGTTGGAACAGCAAGTTCCCTTGCCGGTCTAGGAATGGTAGAAGGATGGGTTCGATGACGGTTTGGATGTACCGTGCACTATTCAGTGTCCCCTCGACGATCACCAGTGGTGTACGGCCAGTGTAGGAGATCGCTCCCCACACCATGATGCCGGGTGTTGGCCCTGTGTGCCTCGGTCGTATGCAGTCCTGATTGTGGCGCTCACCTGCACGGCGCCAAACACTCATACGACCATCATTGGCACCAAGGCAGAAGCGACTCTCATCGCTGAAGACGACACGTCTCCATTCGTCCCTCCATTCACGCCTGTCGCGACACCACTGGAGGCGGGCTGCACGATGTTGGGGCGTGAGCGGAAGACGGCCTAACGGTGTGCGGGACCGTAGCCCAGCTTCATGGAGACGGTTGCGAATGGTCCTCGCCGATACCCCAGGAGCAACAGTGTCCCTAATTTGCTGGGAAGTGGCAGTGCGGTCCCCTACGGCACTGCGTAGGATCCTACGGTCTTGGCGTGCATCCGTGCGTCGCTGCGGTCCGGTCCCAGGTCGACGGGCACGTGCACCTTCCGCCGACCACTGGCGACAACATCGATGTACTGTGGAGACCTCACGCCCCACGTGTTGAGCAATTCGGCGGTACGTCCACCCGGCCTCCCGCATGCCCACTATACGCCCTCGCTCAAAGTCCGTCAACTGCACATACGGTTCACGTCCACGCTGTCGCGGCATGCTACCAGTGTTAAAGACTGCGATGGAGCTCCGTATGCCACGGAAAACTGGCTGACACTGACGGCGACGGTGCACAAATGCTGCGCAGCTAGCGCCATTCGACGGCCAACACCGCGGTTCCTGGTGTGTCCGCTGTGCCGTGCGTGTGATCATTGCTTGTACAGCCGTCTCGCAGTGTCCGGAGCTAGTATGGTGGGTCTGACACACCGGTGTCAATGTGTTCTTTTTTCCATTTCCAGGAGTGTATCTGTTTTTCGTATTACATTTTCCAACTATGCATGTACAGTTTATGTCGGTGTACCTGGCTTAATATACTGTCCTGACTGTATACGCAATAACTTCGCACGTTACCTGTGTAAAAGGATTTTGTGTCACAGAAAGCAAACACCTTCAGGGCACACTTGGTAGGCGAGTTCGGCCGGTACTGAATGAACCCACAGTTTTCTCTGAACTTCACTTGGACGATATGATTCTTTGCAGTTCTTCACAAAGTGGTCGACAACAAATGGAAGTGCTGCGAGTTCGCCAAAACATTTCTGCCATTTCTCGTTTAGTTTTCTTCAAACCTGGTGCAGGTCACAACAAACTCGCATAACTTATACAAGTTGGAAATATTTCTATTCCAGTGTCATGTGTGATCTGTAGCTCAACAAAGTGTGTATGACTGCGTTTTTGCCTGTGTTCAACACTTGGCTCGTTTAAAGTACAACAAATACGATCCTCTTGCGAGGACTTCCCAAGCATTCACCTAGTACACGTCACATCTCTGGAGTGTTTGTACGTGACTTGTGTCAGCTCTCTGTGGCAATCAGAACAAGTTCTCGCTAACTTTATCGGGCCACCGATCAAGTATGTCGAGTACCAGGAAGGTGGAATTTTATCTTAGGGGGCCTTTGCTCCCGCCACAAGGACAGCAGCACGTGGAAAAGTTTGCCGAAGCTTGTGTACGCTGTGATCTCTTTACTTGTGTAAGCGTGTTTGATTGTAAGTTTTTTGTGCAGCAAATGACGTTCTGTGACCTGGACGAGGCACTACTTTAAAGAAATCAAAATCAGACGGAAAACAATAATTTTTAAAGTCGTGAAATGAGAAAATGAATTAAGTGGTTGAAGTGCCAGTAGTAGTTCTTTGAGGTTGATATGGCTCATACGTGTAACGGGAAGAAACGGGAAAAATAATAAGGAGGTAACAAGTGGCGACAGTGGGATTCAAACCGGGGATCGCTCCCTGAGAAGCGACCGTACCTCACAGCCACTGGCCGTTTGCCGCTGCAGCCGGCAGGTCACTGCCGATAAATGACGCAGGTGGTTTTATCGGAACCAAAGTCGGGGTCGGAGGTTGCTTAAGAATTCTGATGGAAAGCAGTTTACGTAATTATCACTTACGATTAACAAAGCCAGCATGTGAAATACTCTGGTTATTTCTTTAAATAAAAAAAAAATTGTTTTATACTAACCTTTTTATGTAACCGACGATTGTAAGGTATAATGCAAAACAGAAACGAATGGCATGTTGTAAAGTGACAGCATGGCGTCATTAATTGTATTATGCATTTGGAGCCG
The DNA here is from genome assembly GCF_021461395.2 of Schistocerca americana. Classification (NCBI taxonomy): domain Eukaryota; kingdom Metazoa; phylum Arthropoda; class Insecta; order Orthoptera; family Acrididae; genus Schistocerca; species Schistocerca americana. Next base: position 148,689,801 of record NC_060129.1, on the reverse strand, counting down.
ACATCGTTCACAAAATTAAATGCAGTCGGTTCAGCAATAAGGTAGTCAATATCTTTTGATTTACGTTCATCGTATACTGCTCTTCATTTCTTACCGAACAATGTAATCAGATTACCAGTTCTTAAGTTTCCCGTAGCGTAGCTGAGCTCGAGGACGGGGAAGCGTGACTTCATGCTTGAGCTGTCTGGTTCTTCATGGCCGGCAGTGTCTACAGATTTTACGTGGCGTGTCAAAGTAGTAGTTGTACTTCCTGTAGCTGGATACATTTTTTGGAGAATTTCACACTTTTTCCGTATTGCCGTTGCCTTCACTCTAGTGTTTCCAAATGGCACTCGCCGTATAGTTCGTCGCTGCGCTTACTTTCCAGACTGGGGAGCGGCTGCCGAACCACAGACAGCCTGACACACTGTGTGGCTGACCTGGGGAACATTTCCTGCCCCGTAGCCGCCACCCGTGCGCTCTCACAAGGGAACCTCCCCATCGCACCCCCCTCAGATTTAGTTATAAGTTGGCACAGTGGATAGGCCTTGAAAAACTGAACACTGATCGATCGAGAAAACAGGAAGAAGTTGCGTGGAACTATGAAAAAAAATAAGCAAAATATACAAACTCAGAAGTCCATGCGAAAGATAGGCAACAACAAGGATCATGTGAGCTCAGGAGCGCCGTGGTTCTGTGGTTGGCGTGAGCAGCTGCGAAACGAGAGGTCCTTGGTTCAAACCTTCCCTCGAGTGAAAAGTTAAATTTTTTATTTTCAGACAATTATTGTCTGTCCGTCCGGCCATGCGATGCGACGTAACTGACATCCACAAGGAAACCTAAATCGGGCAAGGTAGAAGAATCTTTTTACCCATTCGCCAAGTGTACAAGTTAGGTGGCTCGACAACATATTCCTGTCATGTGACGCACATGCCGTCACCCGTGTCGTATAGAATATAGCAGACGTGTTTTCCTGTGGAGGAATCGCTTGACCTATTACCTTGCGATCAAATGTTTTCGGTTCCCACTGGAGAGGCACGTCCTTTCGTCTACTAATCGCACGGTTTTGCGGTGCGGTCGCAAAACAGACACTGAACTTATTGCAGTGCACAGAGACGTCAATGAACGAACGGACATATCATAACTTTGCGAAAATAAAGAAAGTAAACTTTTCACTCGAGGGAAGACTTGAACCTAGGACCTCTCGTTCCGCAGCTGCTCACGCTAACCATGGGACCAAGGCGCTGCTGAGCTCACATCATCCCTGATGTTGCCTATCTTGCACATGGACTACTCAGTTTGTATATTTTGCTTATTTTTTTCAAAGTTCCACACAACTTCTTCCTGTTTTCTCGATTGATCTGTGTTCAGTTTTTCAAGGCCTATCCACTGTGCCAACTTATAACTAAATCTGAGGGGGGTGCGATGGGGAGGTTCCCTTGTCAGGTGAGCCGTCCACAGTCTCCACTCGCGGAACGCACTTCTCCGTCGCAGGCGGTGCGCACACACTGCGCCGGGTAGCGTAGCTCCCACACGCGTAGCAGCCAGGTGTGCCGGAGAGCCAGCAGAGCTGTGCACCGACTGGAGTCCATCCCGGCGGAACTCCCACCGCTTTCGTAGGATTCGCGGCCAGCGTGTGGGTATATATACAAGGTGCGTCAAAAAAATGTATACACACTTTGAAGCGTCATAGAAAATATATTTCCCATTCTACAATGTTTCTGGAAGTGGCAAGCTTGAAGTCCAGTTGCAAAAATAAATGTGTAACACCCCACTCGTCACTTATCTGGTTTTGGCGTGTGATCACCCCAGGTAATTGACTAACAGATCAACAGAGAGTGCAAAACTGCCGCAATGTCGGATACCGCAAAGAAAGTAATAAGGCCCAGTGACTCCTGATTGAACTGCGGTGGCAGTGTTGACATTAATTGATTCAGAATTGATCCCTTTTAATTAAAAAGGGGTGCACATTGATGTTATATTCAGTTATTGAACACCAGATGCAAATGTTGAACATAAAATTAATTAAAAAAGTGACTTGGGATTTCAGCTACTTGATTGAAAACAGATGCAGTCGATTAGCACAAATTTATTTTAACTCACGACCTTAAATCATCATATTACATGACTTTCCTACCAGACAGTGGTAATAAATTGCGTTTGCGTGGAGTAAAGCGTGATAACTCAAAAGTAATTCCTATCGACTGACCCAGGCGTAATGCGAAGTGCGAGAAGAATTCTACAATACACAGCCCATGAAACCCTCGTGGAAACTTTGCCGATGTGATCCAGCAAATTAATCGGAGGCCAGAGCAGGTTCAATATCACCGAATACAGCATGGTGGGGCGACGTCATTGTGCGGACGTCGGCAGACCTCGTGGTGCTGCAAGGCTGCGCTCAGCTATTCACTTCTAGCTATCTTGCTCAGTACAAAGCTGAACGAAAACTTTCTATCTCCAAGCTCAATCGTTCCGTTTGCTAAGTCATAAACTGCAGAGATGCTCACTCTCTCTCAGGCAAGCTGAGTAAAGAACGCCACGTCCGCACTCTAGGCAAGCTGGGAACGGAAGACCCCTACGGAGACTTCTCCCACTCCACTCTTCGCCTCGGTTTCCCCTCCAGCAAAATCACTTACGCCCATTGCAGCGCAAGTCGCGTTAATTATGCGTCGCTTCCCAGCGCCGACCAATGCCTGTTCTGGGAAGCGAACAAATTCCCGCAAAATTTCCCTTCCTCTCAACTTCTGTTATTTAGCTCCTCCCAGGCCACCGATCAAGGTTAGTATCTGCACAAAATACCAATTTTTCCGGAATTCTGACTCCCAGGAGAGTACTTCAAACTCCTCGGTACTACGTTCCCATTGGAGGCCGGTGTATTTCATTCTGTTGCGTGAAGTTGCTATAGTTACGAACACACATATTTTGGCCTCTGTTGACTGCTCCACCGTAGCTTTGCGCGGCTTTCTCGCATGTTTCACTGAAAATGGGACGACGGACATTTATCAACAGGCGTACAAGTTCTCCGTCTGCTTCCCGGTACACCAGCATGGGGTCAACCTCCCCCTCACTGTCACTCATCTTAAGGCAGCTGGAGGCCGCACCCCATTACCGCCTTCTCAGAGCTCGAGCCGCCCTGAGCTGCCTATTGTCGCTTCCCTTCGCCGCTCCCCAGAGGGCCACGGTCAACTATGAATACTTCCCTGAGATAAACTAGCCACCAGTAAATTGACGCGTTTCCACAAAGTTTTCATATCGTGTGAATTACTTTGAAACCATCACCCGACATTAATTATGTCAATACATCCATACTATACCCTCTACAAGATGCATTGTGCCATGTCAGTCATTTTTGTTCAGCCCTACTGTTTGCTCAATGTGAGTTCGGTGATCTTTAATGACTTCATGTAAGGGGCAAAGTTCTTGCCATCTTACAAATGTACTTTGCAAATGTGATTAATGTTCAAACTGGTGACCTTCAGCAACAATACATTTCCGAGTATGAGTCACCACCAATTCTGTGCATCGTACCAAAGTGCCCGCCGAGATTTCTGCCCACACCGCCTGAATCTCTTTCCGAAGTGTGTCCAGGTTATGTGGTTTATGTCTGTACAACTCATCTTCTCACTGTGCCTCGTAAGAAGAAATCCGGTGGCGTGAGGTCTGGAGAGCGTGGAGCAAACTCGATTGGTCCCCTGCGTCCTATCCACTGGCCTGGCACACTGTGATCCAGGTATGCTCCTACGTCCCTACGATAGTGCGGCGGGGCGCTGTCTTGTTGGAAATAAAACTCATCATTACCATATAATGCACGAATGGCAGGCTATATGGAGTCAGCAAGCATTGTTAGGTACGTTTCTCCAGTAACAGTACCCTCCAAGCGGAAAGTCCCAATGAGTCCCCTTGCAGACAAACCACACCACACATTTACACCAGGGAAATTCACAGCCTTTTCAACTGCAATGTGAGGATTATCTTCAGCCCAGTACACACAATTGTGCCTATTGACAGTTCCATTGAGTCTGAAATGGGCTTTATCCGACCAAATTATGCTACCAATAAATCCCGGTTCACGTCTCACCATCTCCTGAACCCATTCACAAAATTCTAACCTTCGATCTGGAACATCGTCACTTAGCTGTTGCACCAGCCTTAGAATGTACACACGAAACTTGCCTTTCTTCAGAATGCGTATCACACCACTAGCACTTACATTACTCTCACGTGCCGCTTGGCTTGAAGATCTTTGAGGCGAACGCTGAAACAGTTCCGAGACCGCAGTTGTGGAATCATCACTTGTAGCTGTACCAGGTCGCCCTGATCGACATTTGTGCACATCACACACTGTTCCATGAATTTCCAATTTGTCTCGTAGACGTGTAATTGTTAACTTTGAAGGTGGTTCTGTACCATACTCACTTCTCCACTGTCTTCGAACCGCAGCTACATTCTCAAACTTCCAGTACCACTCAATTATCTGCTTCCGCGCTTCAAAGCTCAAACGCACGTCCGCCATATTGCAGTTACTTCCTTGCCACTGCTGCCATCTGTTCAAGAAACATAACATTACTTTCTCACAGATATTTAACCTTGTACAACGGGAAATAAATTGTCTATGACAGTTCAAATTCTATATACAGTTTTTTGACGCACCCTGTATAAATACACCTGCAGTGTGGAACGGAAACGCCCTTTTGACTGTTCACCTACTGATAGAAGTCACTATAAATCTATCGTATACACAGAGTGGTCCATTGATCATGAGCGGGCCCAATATCTCGCGAAATAAGCATCAAACGAAAAAACTACAAAGAACGAAACTTGTCTAACTTGAAGGGGGAAACCAGATGGCGCTATGGTTGGTCCGCTAGATGGCGCTGCCATAAGTCAAACGGATATCAACTGCATTTTTTAAAGTAGGAAACCCCATTTTTTATTACATATTCGTGTAGCACGTAAAGAAATGTGAATGTTTCAGTTGGACCACTATTTTCGCTTTGTGGTAGGTGGCGCTGTAGTAGTCACAAACATATGGCTCACAATTTCAGACGAAAAGTTGGTAGCAGGTAGGTTTTTTACATTAAAATACAGAACATAGGTACGTTTGAACATTTTATTTCGGTTGTTCTAATGTGATACATGTACCTTTGTGAACTTATCCTTTCTGAGAACGCATAATGTTACAGCGTGATTACCTGTAAATACCACATTAATGCAATAAATTCTCAAAATGATGTCCGTCAACCTCAATGCATTTGGCAATACGTGTAACGACATTCCTCTCAACAGCGAGTAGTTCGCCTTCCGAAATGTTCGCACATACATCGAAAATGCGCTGACACATGTTGTCAGGCGTTGTCGGTGGATCACGATAGCAAATAGTCTTCAACTTTCCCCACAGAAAGAAATCCGGGGACGTCAGATCCGGTGAGCGTGCGGGCCATGGCAACGTGCTTTGACAATCAATCCACCTGTCATGAAATATGCTATTCAGCACCGCTTCAACCGCACACGAGCTATGTGCCGGACATCCATCATGTTGGAAGTACATCGCCATTCTGTCACGCAGTGAAACATCTTGTAGTAACATCGGTAGAACATTACGTAGGAAATCAGCATACATTGCACCATTTAGATTGCCATCGATAAAATGGGGGCCAATTATACTTCCTCCCATAATGCCGCACCATACATTAACCCGCCAAGGTCGCTGATGTTCCACTTCTACATCTACATCTATACTCCGCGAGCCACTTTACGGTGTGTGGCGGAGGGTACTTATTGTACCACTATCTGATCCCCCCTTCCCTGTTCCATTCACGAATTGTGCGTGGGAAGAACGACTGCTTGTAAGTCTCCGTATTTGCTCTAATTTCTCGGATCTTTTCGTTGTGATCATTACGCGAGATATATGTGGGCGGTAGTAATATGTTGCCCATCTCTTCCCGGAATGTGCTCTCTCGTAATTTCGATAATAAACCTCTCCGTATTGCGTAACGCCTTTCTTGAAGTGTCTGCCACTGGAGCTTGTTCAGCATCTCCGTAACGCTCTCGCGCTGACTAAATGTCCCCATGACGAATCGCGCTGCTTTTCGCTGGATCATGTCTATCTCTTCTATTAATCCAACCTGGTAAGGGTCCCATACTGATGAGCAATACTCAAGAATCGGACGAACAAGCGTTTTGTAAGCTACTTCTTTCGTCGATGAGTCACATTTTCTTAGAATTCTTCCTATGAATCTCAACCTGGCGCCTGCTTTTCCCACTATTTGTTTTATGTGATCATTCCACTTCAGATCGCTCCGGATAGTAACTCCTAAGTATTTTACGGTCGTTACCGCTTCCAATGATTTACCACCTATGGCATAATCGTACTGGAATGGATTTCTGCCCCTATGTATGCGCATTATATTACATTTATCTACGTTTAGGGAAAGCTGCCAGCTGTCGCACCATGCATTAATCCTCTGCAGGTCCTCCTGGAGTACGTACGAGTCTTCTGATGTTGCTACTTTCTTGTAGACAACCGTGTCATCTGCAAATAGCCTCACGGAGCTACCGATGTTGTCAACTAAGTCATTTATGTATATTGTAAACAATAAAGGTCCTATCACGCTTCCCTGCGGTACTCCCGAAATTACCTCTACATCTGCAGATTTTGAACCGTTAAGAATGACATGTTGTGTTCTTTCTTCTAGGAAATCCTGAATCCAATCACAAACCTGGTCCGATATTCCGTAAGCTCGTATTTTTTTCACTAAACGTAAGTGCGGAACCGTATCAAATGCCTTCCTGAAGTCCAGGAATACGGCATCAATCTGCTCGCCAGTGTCTACGGCACTGTGAATTTCTTGGGCAAATAGGGCGAGCTGAGTTTCACATGATCTCTGTTTGCGGAATCCATGTTGGTTATGATGAAGGAGATTTGTATTATCTAAGAACGTCATAATACGAGAACACAAAACATGTTCCATTATTCTACAACAGATTGACGTAAGCGAAATAGGCCTATAATTATTCGCATCTGATTTATGACCCTTCTTGAAAATGGGAACGACCTGCGCTTTCTTCCAGTCGCTAGGTACTTTACGTTCTTCCAGCGATCTACGATAAATTGCTGATAGAAAGGGGGCAAGTTCTTTAGCATAATCACTGTAGAATCTTAAGGGTATCTCGTCTGGTCCGGATGCTTTTCCGCTACTAAGTGATAGCAATTGTTTTTCAATTCCGATATCGTTTATTTCAATATTTTCCATTTTGGCGTCCGTGCGACGGCTGAAGTCAGGGACCGTGTTACGATTTTCCGCAGTGAAACAGTTTCGGAACACTGAATTCAGTATTTCTGCCTTTCTTCGGTCGTCCTCTGTTTCGGTGCCATCGTGGTCAACGAGTGACTGAATAGGGGATTTAGATCCGCTTACCGATTTTACATATGACCAAAACTTTTTAGGGTTCTTGTTTAGATTGTTTGCCAATGTTTTATGTTCGAATTCGTTGAATGCTTCTCTCATTGCTCTCTTTACGCTCTTTTTCGCTTCGCTCAGCTTTTCCTTATCAGCTATGATTCGACTACTCTTAAACCTATGATGATGCTTTCTTTGTTTCCGTAGTACCTTTCGTACATGATTGTTATACCACGGTGAATCTTTCCCCTCGCTTTGGACCTTAGTCGGTACGAACTTATCTAAGGCGTACTGGACGATGTTTCTGAATTTTTTCCATTTTTGTTCCACATCCTCTTCCTCAGAAATGAACGTTTGATGGTGGTCACTCAGATATTCTGCGATTTGTGCCCTATCACTCTTGTTAAGTAAATATATTTTCCTTCCTTTCTTGGCATTTCTTATTACACTTGTAGTCATTGATGCAACCACTGACTTATGATCACTGATACCCTCTTCTACATTCACGGAGTCGAAAAGTTCCGGCCTATTTGTTGCTATGAGGTCTAAAACGTTAGCTTCACGAGTTGGTTCTCTAACTATCTGCTCGAAGTAATTCTCGGACAAGGCAGTCAGGATAATGTCACAAGAGTCTCTGTCCCTGGCTCCAGTTCTGATTGTGTGACTATCCCATTCTATACCTGGTAGATTGAAGTCTCCCCCTATTACAATAGTATGATCACGAAACTTCTTCACGACGTTCTGCAGGTTCTCTCTGAGGCGCTCAACTACTACGGTTGCTGATGCAGGTGGTCTATAGAAGCATCCGACTATCATATCTGACCCACCTTTGATACTTAACTTAACCCAGATTATTTCACATTCGCATTCGCTAATAACTTCACTGGATATTATTGAATTCTTTACTGCTATAAATACTCCTCCACCATTGGCGTTTATTCTATCCTTGCGGTATATATTCCATTCTTTGTCTAGGATTTCGTTACTGTTCACTTCCGGTTTTAACCAACTTTCCGTTCCTAATACTATATGCGCACTATTTCCTTCAATAAGAGATACTAATTCAGGAACCTTGCCCTGGATACTCCTGCAGTTTACCAATATTACGTTAACTTTTCCTGTTTTTTTGATCACTTGTTGCAGCCATCGTGGATTTCCCGTTGCCCAATAGTGCATACTGTGCCGGTTTTCGTTACCGCTGTTGGTGAATGACGTTTCGTCGCTAAATAGAACGCGTGCAAAAAATCTGTCATCATCCCGTAATTTCTCTTGTCCCTAGTGGCAGAAGTGTACACGACGTTCAAAGTCGTCGCCATGCAATTCCTGGTGCACAGAAATATGGTACGGGTGCTGTCGATGTTGATGTAGCATTCTCAACACCGAAGTTTTTGAGTTTACCGATTCTCGCGCAATTTGTCTGCTACTGATGTGCGGATTAGCCGCGACAGCAGCTAAAACACCTACTTGGGCATCATCATTTGTTGCAGGTCGCGGTTGACGTTTCACATGTGGCTGAACACTTCCTGTTTCCTTAAATAACGTAACTATCCGGCGGCCGGTCCGAATACTTGGATGATGTCCAGGATACCGAGCAGCATACATAGCACATGCCCTTTGGGCATTTTGATCACAATAGCCATACATCAACACGATATCGACCTTTTTCGCAATTGTTAAACGGTCCATTTTAACACGGGTAATGTATCACGAAGCAAATACCGTCCGCACTGGCAGAATGTTACGTGATACCACGTACTTATACGTTTGTGACTATTACAGCGCCATCTATCACAAAGCGAAAAAAGTGGTCCAACTAAAACATTCATATTTCTTTACGTACTACACGAATATGTAATAAAAATGGGGGTTCCTATTTTAAAAAGCGTAGTTGATATCCGTTTGACCTATGGAAGCGCCATCTAGCGGGCCAACCATAGCGCCATCTGGTTTACCCCTTCAAGCTGGACGAGTTTCGTTCTTTGCAGTTTTTTCGTTTGATGTGTATTTCGTGAGATATTTGGCCTGGTCACTATCATTGGACCACCCTGTATACTTACGCGAAATTTCACGAAATACTGTTATTTGTAATAAATGTACGGTCCGTTGAGGTACGTTTATATTTGAGAGTTGTTGCATGAGATATACAAATGTGTGCTGTATCGTGCATCTGTTTCATTCTGCGCGCCTTGTTGAAAGCATCGAAACCCAGACTCGAGGCCTGTGTAGTTACAGTAAAGACGTCAGAGAAGGAGACAAAAACTCTCTATCTGTGTTCGCGAGTGGATTTTGAGACTGAAAACTTCAGTGCCCACAGTCAATGTCGCAAACAAAAAAATGGTTCAAATGGCTCTGAGCACTATGCGACTTAACTTCTGAGGTCATCAGTCGCCTAGAACTTAGAACTAATTAAACCTAACTAACCTAAGGACATCACACACTTCCATGCCCGAGGCAGGATTCGAACCTGCGACTGTAGCGGTCGAGCGGTTCCAGACTGTAGCGCCTAGAACCGCTCGGCCACTACGGCCGGCAATGTCGCAAACAGGACGCTGGTGGGACCTATACTTGAGTACTGATGGAGAGTTTGGGATCTGTACTGGGTCGGACTGAAAGAAGACATCGAAGCAATTCAGAAGCGGGCTGCTAGGTTTGTTACCGCTAGGTTCGAACTACACCTAAGTGTAATGGAAATTCTTCGTGAACTCAAATTGGAATCCCAGGAGAGAAGGCGACGTTCTTTTCGACAATTGCTATTTAGAACCCGGTATTTGAAGCTGACTTCCGATCGAGTCTACAGCCACCAGTATACACTGCCCGTAAGGACCACAAAGATAAGATACAGTAAATCAGGGCTCATACGGAGGCACACAGACAGTCGTGTTTCCCTCGGCCTCTTTGCGAGTGGAACAGGAAAGGAAACGACAAGTAGTGGTATATACTACCCTCCGCTACGCACCGTACGGTGGCTTGCGGAGTATCTGTGTAGACGTAGATGTATGCTGTGAGCTACATATCCGATTTTGTTGCGAAACCGACAGACAGGGGAAACTTTCAAGCATTTTTTATTCCGAATTTTGCCTCTCGACCACTTCGAGGAGCGAATTTGAAGTTATTAGAAGTACAACCAGAAGAGACTTGTTTTTTCGCAAAATTCTTGCACCGTAGCGATGCGATGAAACGGCTATAAATTTTCAAACCTTGAAATTTAATGTCAGAAAACTGTACATTATTTGTAGGAGAGGTGCGCCCTGTTGTGTCAGTCTGATGCTAGAGTGTTTTGAGACGCCAAGCGCACGTGGTGTGACGTCAGAGTTGGCAGCACGGCAGTCGTGCAGTGGAGTAATCGGCGCGTTCAGTCCCGCACGTCCAAGTTTGGAACGGCCAGTGAAAGCCTTCCGACATTTCGCATTCCTAAAAACGAGGACTGTCCTAGGGCTGCGATAGGTGGTTGGGATGACATGCGACAATAAATTGGTAGATAAAATGGTTCTGAGCACCATCGGGCTTAGCATGTGAGGTCATCAGTGCCCTAGAACTTAGAACTACTTAAACATAACTAACCTAAGGACAGCGCACACATCCATGCCCGAGGCAAGGATTCGAACCTGCGACCGTGGCAGTCGCGCGGTTCCGGACTGAAGCGCCTAGAACTGTTTGGCCACCGTAGCCGGCAAATTGTTAAATACTTAAAATGTCGAACTTAATGTGAAAACGTTCCATATTATTTATACACAAAGAGAGACGCATTCTTTGCAGGTCGCAGAGACCTTGATCTCAAGCTGAGCAGCCGGCACTTGTCTGGAAACATGAGTGGGCACCTGGCAGTCAACACTCCAGACCTGTGATAAGCTGATAAGCGAGTCGCCGTTATCGGATGTCGACACTTGCGCAATGGGGCCAGTAATTTGTGATTCTGCCTCGTTCGGAAATAGTGAGGGGCAAACTGGAGAGATGAGTCCCATAGTGCTCAGAGCCAAACTGGAGAGAAACGGCTCCATCTCGGGCGGTTTGGGAGATGGAGCAGCTGAGAGGTGCGTGCGTGCAGGAGGTCTGCGTGTGGAGCAGCCTGGCTTTGGGAGGGGGGGGGGATACGGGGGGAGGGAGACTGGGGGCGGGGGGGAGGCTCTGCAAGGGGGTCTGCAGTCTGACGTGGAGACCATCCGACGGGACTAAATCCCTCTCTGAGACATGGCAAACGTCAACAGAGTAACAGTCACGTGAGACATCGTCCCCTTGTACCACACACGACGGGTGGCTACTAACATACGCAGATCAACGTGTACACCTTCTTACACTACAGAAATGCTATGGTAGCTCATTGTAGGTTGTTTATTATCTTCTGAGACATGGGCCTAGCTCAGAGAATTTTCGACTTGCTGAACACAGCACGAAGTGCTGAAGGGGAAAACTCTATAGAAACTACAGTGTCCACGTGTCCTCCCCGAGAAGGCGCAATAGGTCGCATCGCTGATATTCTCGACACACTAAACACTCTAGCGGAGAACACCGGCTGCATTCTCAGATGATGAAGAGGCCTACAGGGAAGGGTAACTTCAGGATGACTGCTAGGAAACCCGGAACAAATCTGACGGTATTTTTTGCTTCATTTGCAAACAGAAACCTCTCTTTAAATAGGGCTCAATGAAATAATAATACCTACTAATTAGATAAAGAGTGTCATGTTAGCCAGTTACTGAATTCCACGTTTGCGTGAGAAGCGATAGTATTTGTAGAGATACGTTATAAAACTACGCGTACATTGATAGTTCGCAAGCCATGTGACTCCATGCGCTGGAGAGTATTTCTGGACGCACGAACTGACCCGCGCCTCCCCTCTTCCAGTCGCGGATGCCGCATGGGAAGAGCGGTCGTGGCTAAGACACGCACTGGCTCTTATTTCCAGAATTTTCGCGCGCGCTGATATCGCGAGATGTACGTGACAGGCAGTGAGGCGTTGTCCGACTCTTCCCAGAAACTACTCTCTCGACATGTCAGTAGTAAACCTCTGTGAGATAGACAGCACCTCTCCTGTAGCGTCTGCCACTGGAGTCTGCTGTTGATATCTGTAGCTCTCTTGCGCCGACTAAACGATCCCGTGACGAAACACACCGCTGTTCGTCGCACATTCTCTCTCTCTCTCTCCTATCAGACCTACCTAATGCGCGTCCCAGACTGACTAACACCACTCAAGAACGGGTCGAACAATCGCCTTATAAGCCAGGTTCTTCGGGGATGGGCCGGCGGGAGTGGCCGAGCGGTTCTAGGCGCTACAGTCTGGAACCGCGCGACCGCTACGGTCGCAGGCTCGAATCCTGCCTCGGGCATGGATGTGTGTGATGTCCTTAGGTTAGTTAGGTTCAAGTAGTTCTATGTTCTAGGGGACTGATGACCACAGAAGTTAAGTCCCATAGTGCTCAGAGCCATTTGAACCATCTTTGCGGATGAGTTACACTTCCTCAAGATTCTTCAAATGAATCTCAGCCCGGCGTCTGATTTTCCTGCTATTTGTTTCTTGTGGTCGTTCCAATTCAAGTCCCTCTGGATGCTTAACACCTAGATGCTGCTTTCAGTAACTGTCATCAACATTGTAGCCGTGCGGTACGGAATTTCTTTTCCTACCTACGCACAATGTTCTACATTTATTTACGTTCAGGGTCAACTGCCAGAGCCTGCACCATTTATCACTGCAGACGATTGTGGAAATAGATACTGCATTGCTACCTTCTTGCAGACAACCGCACTACCTGCAAACAGTGAAAAAGAACTTCTGATGCTTTCTACTAGATCATTTACATGCACTGCTAACAGTAACGAACCTATCTCTCTTCCTTAGGGTATTCCGAACATTACTTTTACATGTGAGGATTGTGTTGTAAAGGAAGCAGTTTTTGACAGATGTGAAAATTAACGAACTATCAGTTTAATAAGTCACAGCTGCAAAATACTAACGCGAATTCTTTACAGACGAATGGAAAAGCTGGAAGAAGCCCACCTCGGGGAAGATCAGTTTGGAACACGTGAGGCAATACTGACCCTACGAGTTATCTTAGAAGAAAGATTAAGGAACGGCAAACCTACGTTTCTAGCATTTGTAGACTTAGAGAAAGCTTTTGACAATGTTGACTGGAATACTCTCTTTCAAATTCTGAAGGTGGCAGGGGTAAAATACAGGGAGCGGAGGGCTATTTACAATTTGTACAGAAAGAAGATGGCAGTTATAAGAGTAGAGGGACATGAAAGGGAAGCAGTGATTGGGAAGGGAGTGAGACAGGGTTGTAGCCTCTCCCTGATGCTATTCAATCTGTATATTGAGCAAGCAGTAAAGGAAACAAAAGAAAAGTTCGGAGTAGGTATTAAAATCAATGGAGAAGAAATAAAAACTTTGAGGTTCGCCGATGACATTGTAAATATGTCAGAGACAGCAAAGGACTTGGAAGAGCAGTTGAACAGAATGAACATTGTCTTGAAAGGAAGGTTCAAGATGAACATCAACAAAAGGAAAACAAGGATAATGGAATGTAGTCGAGTTAAGTCAGGTGATACTGAGGGAATTACATTACGAAATTAGACACTTAAAGTAGTAAAGGAGTTTTGCTTTTTGGGGGGCAAAATAAATGATGATGGTCGAAGTAGAGAGGATATAAAATATAGACTGGCAATGGTAAGGAAACCGTTTGTGAAGAAGAAAAATTTGTTAACATCAAGTATAGATTTAAGTGTCAGGAAGTCGTTTCTCAAAATATTTGTATGGAGTGTAGCCACGTATGGAAGTGAAACATGGTCGATAAACAGTTTGGACAAGAAGAGAATAGAAGCTTTCGAAATGTGGTGTTACAGAAGAATGCTGAAGATTAGATGGGTAGATCACATAACTAATGGGAAAGTACTGAATAGGATTGGGGAGAATAGAAGTTTGTGGCACAACTTGACCAGAAGAAGGGATCGGTTGGTAGGACATATTCTGAGGCATCAAGGGATCACCAATTTAGTATTGGAGGGCAGTGTGGAGGGTAAAAATCGTAGAGGGAGACCGAGAGATGAATACACCAAGCAGCTTCAGAAGGATGTAGGCTGCAGTAGGTACTGGGAGATGAAGAAGCTTGCACAGGATAGAGTAGCACGGAGAGCTGCATCAAACCAGTCTCAGGAGTGAAGACCACAACAACAACAACAACATGTATACATCTGACTGGTGGCAAATCATTAAACACAGCCACTACTTGTAAACTTAGGCAGCACGACCACAGGAGCCACACCTGTTGGGCGGGTTATGGTAGAGTCCAGTGCGACTGTTGGGAGCGACAAATGCGGCGCTGTTGTGCAGCGCTGCCCCAGTGTCTGGGGACCAGGGCTGCAGGAGGGGGTTCAGGGATGCAGCAGACCACCTGTGTGTCTGGGTTCAAGTGTTTCTGGTAAACAGGATACGGAAAGTGATTTTCAATGCACGCAAGCTGTCAGACATGGAAGTAACTTCAGATTTAGCACTAATATATATATATATATATATATATATATATATATATATATATATATATATATATATAGGGTGAGTCACCTAACATTACCGCTGGATATATTTCGTTAACCACATCATATACTGAGGAATCGATTCCACAGACTGAACGTGAGGAGAGGGGCTAGTGTAATTGGTTAATACAAACCATAAAAAAATGCACGGAAGTATGTTTTTTAACACAAACCTACGTTTTTTTTAAATGGAACCCCGTTAGTTTTGTTAGCACATCTGAACATATAAACAAATACGTGATCAGTGCCGTTTGTTGCATTGTAAAATGTTAATTACATCCGGAGATATTGTAACCTAAAGTTGACGCTTGAGTACCACTCCTCCGCTGTTCGATCGTGTGTATCGGAGAGCACCGAATTACATAGGGATCCAAAGGGAACGGTGATGGACCTTAGGTACTGAAGAGACTGGAACAGCACATTACGTCCACATGCACTGACGCACATGTACATTACCATGAGGGGTAAGGTACACGTACACAAGTGGTTTCCGTTTTCAATTACGGAGTGGAATAGAGTGTGTCCCGACACGTCAGGCCAATAGATGTTCAATGTGGTGGCCATCATTTGTTGCACACAATTGCAATCTCTGGCGTAATGAATGTCGTACACGCCGCAGTACATCTGGTGTAATGTCGCCGCAGGCTGCCACAATACGTTGTTTCATATCCTCTGGGGTTGTAGGCACATCACGGTACACATTCTGCTTTAACGTACCCCACAGAAAGAAGTCCAGAGGTGTAAGATCAGGAGAACGGGCTGGCCAATTTATGCGTCCTCCACGTCCTATGAAACGACCGTCGAACATCCTGTCAAGGGTCAGCCTAGTGTTAATTGCGGAATGTGCAGGTGCACCACCATGCTGATACCACATACGTCGACGCGTTTCCTGTGGGACATTTTCGAGCAATGTTGGCAGATCATTCTGTAGAAACGCGATGTATGTTGCAGCTGTTTGGGCCCCTGCAATGAAGTGAGGACCAATGAGGTGGTCACCAATGATTTCGCACCATACATTTACAGTCCACGGTCGCTGTCGCTCTACCTGTCCGAGCCAGCGGGGATTGTCCACGGACCAGTAATGCATGTTCCGTAGATTCACTGTCCCGTGGTTTGTGAAACCCGCTTCATCGGTAAACAGGTAGAACTGCAACGCATTCTCTGTTAATGCCCATTGACAGATTTGCACTCGATGATTAAAGTCATCACCATGTAATTGCTGATGTAGCGACACATGAAACGGGTGAAAGCGGTGACGATGCAGTATGCGCATGACACTACTTTGACTCAGTCCACCGGCTCTCGCAATGTCCCGTGTACTCATGTCTGGGTTCATGGCAACAGCAGCTAACACACCAACTGCACCCGCTTCTCCTGTGACGGGCCTGTTACGGACCCGTTTGCGTGCTACGACCATACCTGTTGCATACAGTTGGCGGTAGATGTTTTGCAATGTGCGGCAAGTTGGATGCTCTCTGTCCGGGTACCGTTCTGCATACACCCTGCAGGCTTCAGCTGCATTTCGTCGACACTCGCCATAGATGAGTATCATCTCCGCCTTTTCAGAGTTCGAATACACCATGGTCACAGTTCCTACAACACTACACTATCACAGACGTCTGGTAACATGGTGTACTACAGTTGGTCTGCGTGCGGAGACGAATGCAGAATAACAATAGCAGCAAGCGCTACATGCGGACACTGCGACAGCTAGACCAAACCAAGATGATGCTCGCCGACTGTGGCCCGTGTTTGTTACAACGCGCAACTGGACGTCGGAGGATTCAAGCGTCAACTTTAGGTTACAATATCTCCGGATGTAATTAACATTTTACAATGCAACAAACGGCACTGATTACGTATTTGTTTATATGTTCAGATGTGCTAACAAAACTAACGTGGTTCCATTTATAAAACGTAGGTTTATATTAAAAAACATACTTCCGTGCATTTTTGTATGGTTTTGTATTAAACAATTACACTAGCCCCTCTCCTCACGTCCGGTCTGTGGAATCGGTTCGTCAGTATTTGATGTGGTTTACGAAATATATCCAGCGGTAACGTTAGGTGACTCACCCTGTATATATATATGCTGTTATTATTGGCGAGTTCTCTTCAGAAATGGACGACGTTAAGCAAATAACTCGATCAATTTTTCTTTGAGTTCTTCTGGTTCTTCCAATACGCTTTCTTTCTTTCCCAAAAGACCCGTTTACGCTCATCCGACCCCTCTGGCCTGTACTATTTTTCTTTCGGTTGCTCTAATGTAACTTCCTATTTGTCTTCTTTGTGTGCGGCGGTGTCTCTTTCTTGAAGTCAGCTAGTCTTATGGTTGCATTATTTAGGTCCTTTCGAATTTCACCTAGCCAAGGAGCGGAATTGTTAACTGTGGCTGCGTAATCTATTATTCTCTTCGTCAATCGATTTTCTGGTAGTCGGCTGAGATGACCAAAAAATTTCAGTTGCCTTTTGCTAATATCTAATATCAGTTTCGATGTTTGAAAACTTTTCTGTTGTATTAATCGATTGTAGCATGTAACCGTCTTTGTTATGTCTCCCTGCTAGAATTTTCCTGATAATCTGTCTCTTTTCTTTTTTGATGCCTTCAAGTTGTTGTTTTCTGTTAACAGTTAGTGTTTCGCTTTCCTAGACGATTCCTGGTTTTATGACAGTATTGTAGTGTCGTATTTTTGCCCCTCTTGGCATTGATTTTTAGTTGTAGACATTTTGCATTAACCCTAATCCTTTTTTTAATTTTGTGGAGGTCATGTTGATGTCAGATTCTTTCAACACCTGCATGTTCGATGAATTCTCTAAGGTAGTTGAAGTGTCGGAGCCTGTTAATTTTACCAAATTTTGTTTTCATGCTTGCAATTTCTGTTTTTGAACAAAAGAATTCAGTTTTCTCAAATGAAATTTGTAAAGCTACTTTTTCTGCACATTCTTTGTGTACTTCCAGCTGTTTGACCGCACTCTACTCTTCCTCTGTTAGTATTGCCAGGTCATCCACAAATGCAAGATGTGGTACGTAGAGATTGTCTTTGGCAACGCCCAGTCGGACTGGCTTCGAAACCCCGCATTTCTTGAGTTCTTTCTTCCATTCTTCCATAACTTTGTCTACAACTACGCTGAACAGAATAGGAGAGAGTCCATCAGCTTGTGTCACACCTGCTTGAGTGTCCAAGGGTTCTGAGATCCCCCCCATAAAAGTTACTTTAGATTTCGTGCCAGTTAGTGTTTGTTTTATGATTCCTCGTGTTTTGGGATGTAATCCCCTCTCTTCTAATATCTGGAGTAGTGAGAACGTGTCTGTTGAATTGCATGCTTTTGGAAATGTACAAATGTGCGTACTACACGCTTTTGTGTGAGACCTCGATTTTGAGCATGGTTTTGAGGTTGAGAATTTGCTCCAGACATGATCTGTTTGCAGAATGAGATTTTCACTCGGCAGCGGAGTGTGCGCTGATATGAAACTTCCTGGCAGATTAAAACTGTGTGCCGGACCGAGACTCGAACTCGGGACTTTTGCCTTTTGCGGGCCAGTGCTCTACCGACTGAGCTACCCAAGCACGACTCACGCGCCGTCCTCACAGATTTACTTCTGCCAGTACCTCGCCTCCTACCTTCCAAACTTTACAGAAGCTCTCCTGCGAACCTTGCAGACCTAGCACTCCTGAAAGAAAGGATATTGCGGAGACATGGCTTAGCAACATCCTGGGGGATGTTTCCAGAATGAGATTTTCACTCGGCAACGGAGTGTGCGCTGATACGAAACTTCCTGGCAGATTAAAACAGTGTGTCGGACCGAGACTCGAACCCGGGACCTTTGACTTTCGTGGGCAAGCGCTCTACCAACTCGGTCGGGCACACAGTTTTAATCTGCCAGGAAGTTTCATATCAGCGCACACTCCGCTGCGGAGTGAAAATCTCATTCTGAAAACATCCCCCAGGATGTTGCTAAGCCATGTCTCCGCAATATCGTCTCGTGAATCGTGCTTGGGTAGCTCAGTTTGTAGAGCATTTGCCCGCGAAATGCAAAGATCCCGAGTTCGAGTCTCGGTCCGACACACTGTTTTAATCTGCCAGGAAGTTTCATGATCTGTTTGATCTGATATTCTGCTACTTTGGGTTCTAATTGCAGTTGTGTTCTGTTCAAGAGACAGAGGATCGACACTTGTCTGCAGTGAGTGGCAGTTGACCCTCAAGATAAGCAGATGTAATTTATTAGACATACATAGGCATAATGACTGAGAACTGCATGATTGTAGAACAACCAGTGGAAGGAATTACACCCATAAAATTTCTACATGTATCTGTTCAGAGCGATCTGAAACTAATGGCAGGTAACGTAAAACCCAGACATGTTAATTGGAAGGACCGTCTGAGAGTGTAGTCCACCCACAAAGGAGGCAGCTCACAAAACACTCGTTCGACCAATACTTGACTACTGCTCGTCAGTCTGGGATCCGTAGCAGGTAGGATTGATAGAGGAATTAACAGAGATCCAAAGAAGAGCAGTGCGTCCCATTACCCAAGCATCACAGAGACGCTCTGGCAGCTGTGCTGGCAGACACTGCAAGAGAGGCACTCCACAGCACTGTGTGGTTTACTGTTGAAGTCCCTAGAATGTACAAACAGTGATCTGGCAAAAGACTGTGAGGGCATAATTGGAGAGAGTGGAACACACATGGAGGCTTACTCACAGCCATTCCTCCCTTGAAGCATTCTCGAGTGGAACAGGAAGAGGGGAAGGGTCAGTGATTGACACTGTATCGTCCAGCAGGTACCATAAGGTTGCTGGAAGGCTGGGACGCCACCACCTGGCAGCCACTGCGGCGGCCTCTGGCTCACAGCTGCAGCACCGTGGAGCCAAGTGCTGCACCTGTCGCCTGAGCTGGGTTCAGCTTGCTGGCCAGCCACAGTAGAGCGACTGCTGACGGCAGAGGTGGCAGCTCCGTGTACTGAACGTGGCGCCCTGTACACCCCAAATCCCCTACAAAATTTAATCGTGTATCCTCGTTATTACGCTGTAGATCCATAAGAAGTCTCGTTAATCGCTATTCTTCCAGCTGCAGAAATTCCACTAGCAGGCAGAGCCAAAGTATTTAATCTTATGTGAAAAAAACTGTAATATACGAGGGCCATCCACAAAGTACATTACGTTTTGGAATTAAAAATAAATAAAGTATTGGAAATTTGTTTTTATTATATACAGATGAAAGCCACACTTAAATACTACTTTTCTACATAGTTGCCATTTAAATTAAGGCGCTTATCGTAGCGATGGACGAGCTCGGAAATTCCTTCGTCGTAAAATTCGGCCGCCTGCGCCTTCAACCACGTGGTTAGCTCTTCTTGAAGCTGTGCATCGTCATCAAAACGCTGCATAGCCAACGACATCTTCACTGCTGGGAATAAGTGGAAGTCGCTCGGTGCCAGGTCGGGACTGTACGGCGGATGAGGAAACAACTCCCACTTAAAAGATTCGAGAACTTCACGAGTGGCATTTGCCATGTGGGCCCGGGCGTTGTCGTCAATCGGCAAGATCTTCGAGGCCAACTTTCCCCTGCGCTTGTTTTGTATTGCTCTTCTGAGGTTGTGCAGAGTTTGGCAATACCTTTGAGAGTTTATTGTAGTGCCTCTTTCCAGGAAATCCACAAAAAACACACCTTTTTTGTCCCAAAAGAAGAGGTAACCACGTGGTTGAAGGCGCAGGCGGCCGAATTTTACGACGAAGGAATTTCCGAGCTCGTCCATCGCTACGATAAGTGCCTTAATTTAAATGGCAACTATGTAGAAAAGTAGTATTTAAGTGTGGCTTTCATCTGTATATAATAATAAAAAAATTCCAATACTTTATTTATTTTTAATTCGAAAACGTAATGGGGATGATGCTAACTATATGTGTAATCAACTAGCAGTAGGATACAAAACTTGGGGTTTGAAGATTAATTACCAAAAAACACAATACTTGACTTATGAATCAGATGAGCTATACATTGAAGGAAAGAAAATCAAGAAGATAAACACTTTCTGTTATTTGGGATCCATTTTAGAAATCGAGGGAAAATCAGAGTCAGAAATAAATAAATGAAGTAGTACCGGACGGAGGGTCATTGGGATGCTTAACTCAGTCTTATGGAGCAGGAATATAATGAGCAGAACTAAAAAATTAATATACAAATCCATATTAGAGAGTGTGGTTCTGTATGGAACGGAGACCTGGACAATTAACATGAAGCACATTAAAAAATTACAAGCTCTAGAGATGGACTTTTGGAGAAGATCGGCAAGAATCTCCAGGAAAGAAAAGATGAGGAACACCGAAGTAATAAGGAGAATGGAAATAAAAGAAAGAATATATGACGTAATGGATAGGAAGAAATTACAGTGGTACGGGCATGTACGACGAATGGAGAAAACCAGAATACCAAAATTGATACTGGAGTGGGAACCGGAGGGGAGAAGAAGAGGACGACCTATGACCACCTGGCTCTGAAATGTACAGCACACAATGAGGAGAATGGGAGCAGAGGAAGAAGACACACAAGATCGAAGCACCTGGAGGAATGTTTTGAGAATATAGTTTAAGAACGTTTATTGTTTGTATTGTAATTTCCAAGTAAATTATTATCTTGGAAATAAGCCTCTGTAATGAGGAAAAGCTCAAAAAAAAAAAAAAAAACGTAATGTACTTTGTGGATAGCCCTCGTATTTGAGGAGTCAGTCTCGTGCCATGATACTCACTGGAATCAGAGAGAACTGACTGACAATCACTTGTGATACAACCACGACCATTCTACATCCAGTGCCAAAAGGTACTGTTTCACGTCGTTCGAACTGATACCGCAACAACATTTTCAATCTCCGAGTGTCGAGTGTACCGGTAATCCAGTTATCTAGTGTATTGCGACATATCATACCCCCGGGGGAATAGAACGTTCCTCTGGGAACCGAAGGGAGGATTGCGCAAGCGTGCTCACGCGGCACAGAACACGCGTGACCTCGGATGCGGCAGATAAGCCGGCAGCCGTGACGTCACGCACCAGGTGTATAAAGAGCGGCTGCCGCCACGTGCGCTGCCTAGTCTGACGTCAGTCTGCTCCGCTCCGCCTGCAGGGTGAGTAGCGCTACGCTAGAGCCCTGTATAGTCTGTCTGTAAACTCGAGAGCGACCAGCGCTTTTGGTGGGGGGATTTGGCCTTTCCCGGAAGAACGCTGCCACCGGCCTACAGGGCCACCCAAAATCTGTCACCCGTTACCTGTCTAGAGGTGTAGATCGGCGTGCAGTGACATCCGGCGTTTCTCTTCGTATGATCTTAAAGTGCGCGTCATTTATGACGGCGGCCGAGTATAGGTTCATTCTGCGCATCTGACGTCACAAAACATAGTCAGCCAATGAACAGAGAACGACGTTGCCAGAGCTCGACTGCAGTGCAGAGCACGGACGAGTGTCTTCAGTGGCTGATGACCATAGCTGTTAAGTTGGTTGGTTGGTCGGTTGGTTTGGGAAAGGAGACCAGACAGCGTGGTCATTGGTCTCATCGGATTAGGGAAGGATTGGGAAGGAAGTCGGCCGTGCCCTTTCAGAGGAACCATCCCAGCATTTGCCTGGAGTGATTTAGGGAAATCACGGAAAACCTAAATCAGAATGGCCGGACGCGGGATTGAACCGTCGTCCTCCCGAATGCGAGTCCAGTGTCTAACCACTGCGCCACCCCGCTTGGGGCTGTTAAGTCCCATAGTGCTCAGAGCCATTTGAACCCATTTGAGTGTCTTCAGTTTTAGAAACGTTCAGTCATAAATAAAGTAATTGAACAAAAGTAATGTCTTGATAGCAGTCTTTCTTTTATAGAAAGTTTGGAAAAAGCGTTCTATATACCATTTGCTTCATATTCTATTAATTAATTAAACCAAACAAGCAATAAGCCTCATAATTCGGGCGATAGCAAGGAAAGGTGTTTGTATCATTCTCACTAACCGCTTTTTCGCAATTGAGAACAGCGGTAATTGTTTATTTCCTATTGTACTTCGACGAAACGTGAGTAATTCATAATCATAAGAACAGTGTTTGTCGGTATTTTGCGTGATATATTAAAGTCCTCCGGGAGATATATACCAAATGACGAGCTGTGTTAGTGTAATGGTTAGTGTGTATGGCTGCTATGCAAAAGGTTCAGAGTTCAAACCTTGTTCGATGCATAATATTTTCTTTATTTGAAAACAATACCGAAGTGTCTTACTACATGAATTTTATTCGTTTGAATGTAATTTTTTGAAATTTCTAGTGGGAACTAAAATCGACCATACAGAAAGTATACGCTATGGACAGTGCAAACTGTGCAAACTCTTCAAAATTTCGTGCAATGGTTTACTAAATCTAACGCTGCACAATAACTGCCTTGAACATCGAAACAAAATTAAGTCATTTATGGGGGTATCAGTCAAGAAGATGTGTAAAAATCAAATTTTTGGGCCAAATAGTTTTTGTGAAATCGAATGATAAAGTGAGTCAAAGCAGTCGAAACACCATGTGTCTGCACAGGCGAGCAGTGCAGTGATGACAAAATCGCGCTCAGCGCGGAATGCGGGGAGCACGTCTCTGTAGCAACGAAAGAGTTCATGCGGCAGTGGTGGCTTTACTTCATAAACTGCGCACTCCCCCCTAAACGAAAGTTTGCTAACTATACTACAGTATGGCGCTGCTTCTCTTGGCGCGTACAACTGGCGACGCAGCAATCTCCCGCGTCTGGGCGGGCATGCGCGATCCGCCAAGATAAAAGAATTGAACTATAGTTGCCAATGTCAGTCAGTTAACTTTGTATACTTACCGACATACTTCGATTTCCGGAAGAGATGGAGGATCGTCTAGCATTGCAAGAAAATGTGTAGAATACGAAGAAGAGGAGGTATTTGCGGAGTAACGAGCATTCAGTCGTCTCTAATGTTATTACAGCGTGTATTACAGAGGCGACCCAAAAACAACTGTTGGCTTATAGTACCAGTCCCAATCAAAGGACTGCAATTTATGCAAACGTCAGCCGCGTCCAATAGGACGCATAAGTAAGGAACGCAAAAATAAGCGGCATGGTTTAGTGGAATCTCCACGAAGGAAAACTAGTAACCTTGGGAGGAAACCGATCGTTACAGACAGTTTCTAAATCACGTAAAACCTTTGATGCTTATGGAACACTAAATCTCTATCTCGGTCACTCTTCAGCTGATTCTGCGACATATTGCTTGAAATTTGTGCTCAATAGCTATTCTAAACACTGCTCAAATTTTCTTCGAAACATGTACATGGATTCTGGAATTCAAAAAGGTTGACATACGAGATGCGTTCACATAGTAATTTTTAGTTTTTTGGTAAGAACTTTATTTGTTAATCTACAGCAATGTTATCCTCTTCAAAATTCTTTAGGAACTGTTTCTTCGGGGTAGTTTAACTGTCCATTTTTAATCTCATCCGTGCTTGTAAAACCGCTGTCCTTTAAGGTCTGCTTTGAAATGTTTATACCACTTGCATGCCCTTGGTTCACATATAACAGGCTCACCAAAAGCAATATTTAACGTTTCTAAAAGTTTCATACACTTCATTCCATTCATATAACAAAATTTAATACAGATTCTCTAATCTATTTTCACACAAAACAAATAATCTTTGATGCTACCAAAATACATGTAACCTTTCTGACAGCTGACAACAGAGTAAATACCCAATATGCATAACATTGTACACATACTTTTGAGGCATGTTTACGAAGACAGTGACAAAAAGTAGTGCAAATCGGACTAATACAACACGCAAAATTATAAATTTCTGCTTACTTTTTAAACACTCTTCCTGTTGCAAAACTGGTTAAGTTTCAATGCAGTCCTTCAAAGAAAACATCTACCTTTTAGTAGAAACACAAAGTAAGAAGAAGCCTCAAATTGTACAGATTGATTGCATTATATGGGGTTCGTTTTACAAATAGCAATAGAGAAACACACAATACATTCACATGAACAGGCATTCGGTTCTATGTTTGTAGTATAATCCTGACTTCCATTCTTATCTTAATATTATTTACTCTATTATATTGTGTTTCGGAAGAAGGTATCGTTTTTTGTATTTCTTATGGTCTAAAACTGAACGCAGCTGAGGTGCATCTGCACACGGCGTCGCAACAGATTTAAATCGCGCGCCGCGGCAGGGCCGGTACTGCGTTGTGAAACGGCCTGTGGAAGCGCCTCGTGACGTAGCTGGGTTGGCAGAGTGGGGACTCGCTAGCTCGCTCTTCAGTTTACCAACAGACTGAATACGGGAGAGTACCGCCAACCTGCCGGCCGCCGCCATTTTAGGCCAACTGCGCAATGGCAGCCCTGTGGACGGAACTGTAAAATCCTCCTTTATGAAGAAGGGAGCCGGCCTGAATACGACAGTGCGTTAAGTGAACAAATAACTATCGTTATTAATCGTTACATCCTTGATAACTCGGCATCTACTGTGAAAATGAATGAAAATTTCCTATTCTGTCAGTGAGATATAGACGCTTATAAATATAACTAGCAGTAATTTTTTCCTCACGCTGACCTTTGTGAAAAGTATTACATGCTGTAATGACAGACTCCAGTCAAGGTCTTCTGAGATACATACATGACTTACAGTATATATTAAAATACAAACGCATACTTTGATTTGCTTGATTCCCTTTTTAATGCTTGTTTGTTACAAATAATAGTAGTAATTTCTAATTAAAAATATAAAAAACACAAAATTACAAATTACCAGTGCATCAATTTAGCTAAAACATATGAAAGACAATAAATTTCTTCTTGTTAAAATACCTTTACTGCATTTCTCATACCAATACCTCTACTACCACACTTTGCTGTGGCTTCCTTCTGTACCTGGCAGTTATATTTCCTCAGAAGAATGTAAATTCGAGCCTTCAGAAATTCATCTACAACTTTGTCCACGACACTGTGACAAGAAGGAATATTCTGAATGAGTTGCCCGATTGATTTGTGTGCAACTGCCTCCAGAGCTAGGAGGGACAACTTAGATTCCAGGAACAGTTTTTCATTCACACGAAAGACTTTATCTGTCATCTCAATAATGCGAAATATTTCTTGGGAAATGCATTCCAAGCTGTCTCGAGCTGTGTAATTTTTTAGTTCAGTGAGTCTTCGAACTGCTTCACATTCAGACTTCTCCTTTGCTGAAAGTGATTCTCGGCACGCTTCACAAAGCAAATACTTTTGCTGCACTTGCTTTGTTGTTCTGCCTGCTACATAATGCAGAGACTGTGCTTCCTCACGTCGCATTTCTTCAACATCGCTTACGTCTGAATTCGCACTTGCAATCAAGTCTTCATCGTCTGTGCCTTCTGCTTCGTCGTACATCCGCCTGTGTTCCAAGTAGTCGACAAGATATTCACCATCTTCTGTCTGATAACTTGCATGGCGACTGCGACGAAAATTCTGTGACACAGCAATAAGCCGCAGTATCATCTTGAAACTGAGACAATCTGGAACAGGGTTACTGGCTCGAACCATACTGAGAAGGTTTTCCAGAGCACCCTGTGACAGCCTGCACAACAGAACACACTGGAAACCTTTTTCGTTCAGAAGATAATCCTGGACATTAACAGCTGTGCATGCTGCTAGAACAACTCTAGATTGTACAGGTTTCCAGATACCCCTGTTTCCAATGTTCAAATTTTCAAACAGCGAGATGACACTCTTAAGGAACTGTACAACATCATTGTGTTTGTCCTCAACGGCTCTACTCATGGCAGTTTTCCTGTTCCTTGAAGTCACTAATTTAAACCAACGGAAAATTGTGGCTATGAGAAACACTTTTGATGTGGCAGAATCTTCGAGTATATGTTCCTTTATTGCATAACGTAACGGTGCTGCAACGCTGTGATTTAAAAGTGCGTAAGCAGGACCAACCTTAATTTTATCATAATGCCCTCGCCTTATGACATTATCTTTTAAATCCCAAGCAATATTTAATTTCTTCTCCTTGTCAAACTCGTACAGTTTCTTGATAGGCTCAATCGAGACTACCGGTCCCGCCAAATTATTGTCTGCAATTGCTTGCCGTGGTAGGATAATGTGGCCGGAATTAGTTAGGTGATTCCTCACATTCTTCAAGATATGAGCTACGTCAGGCATCAAGTACAGATTCCGCTCTGGAGAAAATGGATGTTGGCAGAAATTCTTTGTTTGATTATAACGGCCAGCAATAATACCACATTCACGCCACACTGCCTGATTTTGTCCACCCATATCTGATACAATAACTTCTACCATCAGACCAATCGCTTCACACTTCACAATTAATTGCCACAGGAAAGTCTTTAGTTCTTTATCTGAAATTGAGTTCCCGGTGAAATGGTAACCAATTATTTGTTTCCATCGCGTACTTAGACCACCAAGCATAAATACCAAGGCGTGACAAGCATGTTTTTCATACGAACCATTAGCTGCTGGAAGTGTTGGATAGCTAATTACGAATTTCGATGAAAAGTCGTAATTTAGGCCTGGCGTGAGACTCATCTCATCCATCATTATTGCAACATGTCTTTCAAAAGGATTCGTGGTGTCTACCTTCACTTTAAGAGCGGATACGAAATCCTCCATAATACCTTGACTGAATGCCAGAGACTCAAGCTTCCTTTGTAGAGTTCGTTCACTTGGTAATGATTGTCCCAGTTCTCTTACCGCATTATATTCAGCGCTTCCACAAGCTAATCGAATTTTCAAAGCCTTCTTAATAGTTTTTGGTGACCACTTTGTCCCTCACATAGTTTTTTTTTTGCAGTGCCGAGATCTGATCGTCGTTTCAAAAAGGTTTCACAGATGCAGCCATTGTATCAATTTTACCGTTCGCACTGTGTAGTTGCTTCTGCCATAACTGGATTTTCCTATTCAAACTTTCTAGTTCCGTTTCAGAGTCATTCTCAGGAGGTAATCGGACGTCAGAACTGTGAACATCTGGCAAAACTTCTTGAGGAAGTATGCAAACTTGCTCATTACCTGAAAAGAAATAATGTTAATAATAATAACAAAAAATGTTTTGTCGAACTACAACGCGGGAAATTTAAGTTTCATAAAAAGTTAGTAGTGAATAAGACAGTTTCTCTTTAGTTACATATATTTAAACAGTATCTAGCTCTGTCTGTGTAGTGTAAGTGCACTCAGGTTCCCTTTGCAAACCGCTGTCCTTTGGTGGCTTTCGTTCCTTAATTTGAGGACGATGGCTAAATATAGCGGGTACCACATTAGGTTTCAGTATTTTGACACCATCCTTACGATTTGCTTCAAAATGATCAGGTGTGAAGTGAAGTCAAAATGACAATCCGAATCACACTGTTAAATAAAGTTCGAAACTAATACTTGTAAAGTAGTAAAGATGGCATTATGAATAACTAACAAAATAAACCTTTTCAAATTTGATATACATGAAGTACATCCGTATTTGAAGATCTGATTCTTCAGGTTCTGTCTCTTATGCAATGCTGATCGTAGGCATTATTAAAAAATGATGTGGATGTAGGTTTATTAATACTATCAATAACATTGTTAATGCATTTAAGGCTATTTCTATATAAATATTACTACAAAAATTTATACAGTGAAGAAAAAAAACCCACATATCACAAATCAAATGCTATACCGATTTTTTTTAAAAACTCTTTTTTTTGTTCGTCTTCGTTCGGTGCATATGTTCAGGGCCAAAGTCCTAAAACACCCATTTATGTTCGTCGTTGATCCATTAACTCAGTTTTTTTTATTATTACAGAGCGTAGCTAACCCTCCGACCGAACACACTGAGCTACCGTGCCGGCGACTGAGCTATATTTGCACTGTTACATTGGATTTTGTAATATGTAATTCACATAATTATCTGATACAAAGATAAGTTTCCTTACCTCACACAATTTAGCTGTTTCGTATGGAAATATATCTCTTCTTCCAATACGGTGTAGCCACAGTTCGTGTCTTTTCGCATTCCTTTCGCACCCTGTGGAATGCGGAAAAGTTTGCTACCTCGGGCTGGTTTTGTATAACAATTTACAGGTCAGGACTGCGGTATTTTCACTATAGAACCGTAGAACTTGCCACGTTAAGCTCTTAATTTAATACACAAAGAGTATATATATTTCCAACACCTGTAAATACTTAAAAAATATCGGCTAGTTAATTCAGATTTGCCGCTTGCACTCACGTATTGCTTAGGCTGAAAATGGCTGCCCCCTTCCGCTGGCCTCAACCGACCAATAGCAGCCGCCGATTGTTGGCAATCCGCACATAAAAGGTTGGTGGCGCTCTCTCTCATACCCAAGGTGGCTTGCCCCAACTCCCCCTCCCTGATGATGCCCTCCTCCCCTCCATCTACCCCTCCTACCAACTTTGAAAATCCCCATCCACCCCCCACCTCCCCACCCCCGCCGTTCGGGGTGGCTGAGCGGTTCTAGGCGCTTCAGTGCGGAACGGCGCGACCGCTACGGTCGCAAGTTCGAATCCTGCCTCGGGCATGGATGTGTGTGATGTCCTTCGATTAGGTTTAAGTAGTTTTATGTTCTAGGGGACTGATGACCTCAGATGTTAAGCCCCATAGTGCTCAAAGCCAATCCACCCCCTGTGCTTTTTTCCCAAGGGCACCCTCTCTCCCTTCCTCCCTCCCTCCTCTCCCCCAGGCCTCCCCTACCCCCCCTACCTTCTTTCTTCCCCCTCCCATCTCCTCTGCCACTGGCATCTACACCCTCCCCTTTCCCTCCTCCCCCACCTTTTCCCCTTTTTGGCAGCTCCCCGGACTCGTACACGTATAGTGAACTTTCGCGCGCCGGAGATCATAGCCTAGTGTTTGTGTGTGCTGAAGTGTTTGTGTTCAAGTGTTCCAGTGTTTAATCGTTTGTGCACCCTAGTTCGCGTGTGTCATCTCTGTCTTCTCTGTGCATGTTCACGTTTCTGAACGTTTTTATTTTGGACACTATGGCCGTGAATGGCTCCGTGTGTTTTAATTTTGTATGCCTACGTTTGTATATCCACCATGTCTGTTCTGCAATTGTCTCCTTTTGTATCATTAGTCGTATCTGTGGCCGAAGAGCGGCGTAGTATGCCGCTGCTGCCTACCTGTATCAGGTGTGAAAACAACAATAAAGGAAAAAAAAAACCACTCTCATACTCCCATGCTCACGAGGGCGGCTCACCTGCCCGTCGACACCGACTCCCTCCACATGTATAGTCTGTGCGGGGCTCGGCCACAAGTGAAAGTGGCGTAAATGGGGGCTGCAGAACGCCAAGCGTTTAGCAAAAGTTAGGTTTTATGGCGCGGGTCGGACGAGGAGTGAGTCATTTATATCAGCAAAATTCCCAGCTGGCAGTTGGCGTGCCACAAAGAGATCAGAGCGATAATCCGAAGGTCCTGGTGTCGAGTCTCTACTTGCAGTCTTTTTAGTTTTGTTCATTTTGTATGTCACTTACACTGCAAATAAACCGGAATAACACTCCAGAGATTGTGTTTATTAGTATCTTAATAAAACGCATGAAAACGAATAGGAAAGTAAAATTACAGATTGCGAATATTAGTGCTAGCTGAAAAGTAATGCCTCCGAATTTTTTTACCTGAAAACTCTTAAAGTTCTTTAAGTAAATCAAAACTTTATTAACATTCTACATATCTACATATATGTCTACGTATCTATTAATCATCACAGCCACCCTTGTGACGAACACATTTCTCCCAACAAGAGACGAGTTTCTCGATGCTGTCACTGTAGAATGTTTTACTCTGTTGACGAACACACAACCACAACTTTAGACACACTGCTTCACCACTACCAGAGTCCGCATCTTGTGGCCTAGTGGCTAGCGTTGCTGCCTCTGGATCACGGGGTCCCGGGTTCGATTCTCGAGCCGGTTGGGAATTTCCTCTGCCTGAGGACTTCTACATCTACATCTACATCTACATGATTACTCTGCAATTCACATTTAAGTGCTTGGCAGAGGGTTCATCGAACCAAAATCATACTATCTCTCTACCATTCCACTCCCGGACAGCGCGCGGGAAAACGAACACCTAAACCTTGCTGTTCGAGCTCTGATTTCTCTTATTTTATTTTGATGATCATTCCTACCTATGTAGGTTGGGCTCAACAAAATATTTTCGCATTCGGAAGAGAAAGTTGGTGACTGAAATTTCGTAAATAGATCTCGCCGCGACGGAAAACGTCTTTGCTTTAATGACTTCCATCTCAACTGGCGTATCATATCTGCCACACCCTCTCCCCTATTACGTGATAATAGAAAACGAGCTGCCCTGTTTTCCACCCTTTCGATGTCCTCTGTCAATCCCACCTGGTAAGAATCCCACACTGCGCAGCAATATTCTAACACAGGACGAACGGGTGTAGTGTAAGTTGTCTCTTTAGTGGACTTGTTGCATCTTCTAAGTGTCCTGCCATTGAAACGCAACCTTTGGCTCGCCTTCCCCACAATGTTATCTATGTGGTCTTTCCAACTGAAGTTGTTCGTAATTTTAACACCCAGGTACTTAGTTGAATTGACGGCCTTGAGAATTGTACTATTTATCGAGTAATCGAATTCCAACGGATTTCTTTTGGATCTCACACTTTTCGTTATTTAGCGCCAACTGCCACCTGCCACACCATACAGCAATCTTTTCTAAATCGATTTGCAACTGATACTGGTCTTCGGATGACCTTACTAGACGGTAAATTACAGCATCATCTGCGAACAACCTAAGAGAACTGCTCAGATTGTCACCTAGGTCATTTATATAGATCAGGAACAGCAGAGGTCCCAGGACGCTTCCCTGGGGAACACCTGATATCACTTCAGTTTCACTCGATGATTTGCCGTCTATTACTACGAACTGTGACCTTCCTGACAGGAAATCACGAATGCAGTCGCACAACTGAGACGATATCCCATAGGCCCGCAGCGTGATTAGAAGTCACTTGTGAGGAACGTTGTCAAAAGCTTTCCGGAAATCTAGAAATACGGAATCAACTTGAGATCCCCTGTCGATAGCGGCCATTACTTCGTGTTGTCCTCGTCGCTTCATAATCATCGTCATTCGTGATATTGGCTCAGTAAGGGAATTGGACTGTGTGGAATATTGGGACTTTATACGGGAGCAGGTGACCGAGCAGTTGAGCGCCCAACACAACCAAATCTCATCACCCAACACCACTACCAGAGCTAAGTTCTCGACGGCGTTTCATTAAATTTCGCGAACAGATGAAAAAGTCAGGACTATACGGAGTGAACTCATGGCTTCGGCTGGTCGCAAATGTCGCAGCGCTCGTGTGAGGTCTGGCATCGCCACTCTGAAGGAGAGCTCGCTCCGCGTGTGGGCAGACTCTTCTGCAGTCAGACACTGAATCACAGCACACTGTCTCTCACGCACTAACATAGGTACGTTGCACAGCGCCATGTCACATGTTGCAAATCAGAGCCCTCTAGCGGCAGAGCGTTGTAACATGCGTCAGCGAAGCAACAAACTGGACCGAGTAACATGTTTGACGTGTCATACATCAGCCGATGTTGAGAACAGATGAAAAAATTCGGAGGTGTTGCTTTTCTGCACTGTCTCATAAATTTCCTGGAATGGATTGTAAGGCATGCACGAGGAATTTGTATGTAAAATTAGATACTTTTATCATTTTACAGTTGATTCTTCATACGGCCTGGGGTGATATTAATCATGAAAACAGGAAAAGCAGTAATAGTCTCAGCTTCTTACACATGCTACAAACACTGACTTTTTTCAATTACATGCTTGTTTTAAGAATTTCAGAGAAAAACAAACTTGATTTAGATACATTGTCGAAATAGATCTGGACTGTAGAATGATGCACAATACAGGACAGTAGAAACGTAACACGAAAACAATAAGAGAACTCACAATCAGTCTATAAGTTTACCCACTTGCAAACCTTCCAGTGTTTCAGACACATGCGTGGCTTGTCTTGATATAACCACAATCCTAGATGGAAGCATTAGTTGTACAAGTGTAGAAAAAAAAGAAAATGTCTAACATAAACAAACTTGTCAAGTAGCATGACTTTGCCTCCATGAAGGAAGTCACACAAGATGGACAACAAAGTTATAATGTGGTATAACACCTGTTAGTCGTCTATCACAGGTGCTTTCGTTTGTGTGTAATGTCTATGTGACACGATTATCTGAATTGGAAACTAGTGCAACATCGCATTAAATGCCAAGATCCCGTGCTAAAAGAGATAATAGTACCTCCAGTACACTAAACTACACGTTCTGACGTCTAGTCGGTGAACTGCATCCTCCGTTACAAAAATGGCTCTGACCACTATGGGACTTAACATCTGTGGTCATCAGTCCCCTAGAACTTAGAACTAGTTAAACCTAACTAACCTAAGGACATCTCACATATCCATGCCCGAGGCAGGATTCGAACCTGCGACCGTAGCAGTCGCGCGGTTCCGGACTGAGTGCCTAGAACCGCTAGACCACCGTGGCCGGCTCCTTCGTTACAGCAGTAATGTTCCTGAACAGGCATTGCCCGCCACTGGAAACTGTGAGATAATGAGTCAGAAAAATTCTCATCGGTAGCAAGTTTGCGAGTTACTTATAAGCGTCTTGAAGAACATGTGATCTGACACTGAGACAGAAACAGTTTCCTATGTTTATCATTTTTTGCTATTATGTTAATGCTATGTGTGTGTTCTAATTAATATATATATATATATATATATATATATATATATATGTGTGTGTGTGTGTGTGTGTGTGTGTGTGTGTGTAATGTGCAGTCCAGAGATTGTTTGACAGTGGATCTCCAGTCTCCATGTCTCTCTCATTCCAACCACTGTGTTCCTCTGCTTCTTTCCCCATGGACAGATTCGCCAGTTATGGTTTCCTCCTGAGATTCTGTTTTGTCTGCAGCTATAGGAGGTGGTTAAACCAAAAGCAGAAAGACATGCGGTTGCGTGGGTAAAATTCAGACACTTTTGTTTCCAGTGATCGTGTAGTCGAGTTGGCAAAACTACCGACGTAAGGTATTTATCATCATCCCCTGTCAAGTTGACATTTGTTCATCTACCTTAACAAATCTGCAGGTTGACAGCCTCATAGCTTCTTGCACCCTGATGATGTGTTGCAGGTACGACCCCGCTGCCTCTGCGAGGCTTCGACAGCAGTCTTGCTGTATTTGTCGCACCTCCTGTGTCTAGTTTTCCGCGTCCGTCGGCGTTTAAACAGTCACGGATGAACACTTTCGGCTGTGTTAAGGGCAGGGCCGCTTCTGGCGACCCCTGCTTGCGTATGTGGCGGCTGCTGTTCTCCAGTCTAGAGGTACTCGGCTGTCGCTGGAGCAGTGTGATGGCAGCGTGGTGTGTGTGTGTGTGTGTGTGTGTATGGTCCACGTTACCACCACCAGCCCCACACTTTTTTATAAACCCAGACGGAGTTTCTTAAAATGTGGCTTGACCTTTTTGAGGAAATAAAGTTACTATTTCCGCTGGCTGGACAACTACCTTAAATGTTCATTCTTCTTTCTATGTATGATAATTCAAATGTCTCTTTGAAGATTCGTGGACAGTTTCCCTCATTCACTTATATAACATATAAGAGTATAGAGCCAACCTTCATTGCTCCCACACCGAGAAGATCAGCAGAAACATTGTTGGTACCTGGATCATGTTAATTCTCGACTTCTACAGAACTATTTCGAATTGCTGTTTTAAAATGGATTCTTCAGCCATTGTTACTAATGAAACAATGTAAATAAAATAAGCAAATAGTGATTTCCCATCTTATTCAAAGGTCCAGTCTCGGCATCTAATGCGCACAGTCTACACAGTCAGTGTAAGCACAAACTGAGAAATTCTTCAGCGAAAATTAGACCTCGTTGTTGAGAAACTGTATCATCAAGTGGTTATGTACTATTATCAGCACCATCTGCAACGCCGACGTTCCGTGACTTCTGCTATAAAATGATAGTATACGTGTTAGTTGAAGGGCTCTGTGGCTGGCTCTGGCATATCGTGCTGTGTGTGGTTGTCGGATGTCGTCATGTTGGACTATTTGAGAAGTGTTGAGAATGAGTTGCAGGCTGCACACGTCTGCTTGCCATAGGCAGTTTTTGGCAGAAACATGCTCCAGGTTTTAGTAGATGGTTGATGCCACGCCTGGAACAACCCCATGCATGGCTACAACCACAACTTTTGGTTAAATGAGGAATAATACAGATTCCAGCCATAAAATAATGTTGTTTTCTTGAAGAACAGAAGTGAAGAGAATATGTTGTGGTTGGCAGGAGAGCCAACACCGTGTTACTAGAGGAGGCCGAAAGGCACGCATTTTAGCTCACGCAGGCTGGCGTGAGGTCTGTAACAGGACAAGGAAATTAGAATTTAGAACAACGGACGTAGCTGGTGGAATACTTAACTTTAATCCATTAATGACGAACGTCGCTCTTGACAGTACATGATTCACAATATCAATAGTAACTGAATATGGCGCCTTGCTAGGTCGTAGCAAATGATGTAGCTGAAGGCTATGCTAAACTATTGTCTCGGCAAATGAGAGCGTATTTTGTCAGTGAACCATCACTAGCAAAGTCGGCTGTACAACTGAAGCGAGTGCTAGGGAGTCTCTCTAGACCTGCCGTGTGGCGGCGCTCGGTCTGCAATCACTGATAGTGGCGACACGTGGGTCCGACGTATACTATCGGACCGCAGCCGATTTAAAGGCTACCACCTAGCAAGTGTGGTGTCTGGCGGTGACACCACAGAATATCTAGTTGAATAATGTACTGCTCACAGTTCTTCACAACCTTCTTAACGTTTTGGTAGATGTCCACTTCGAACAATTTCCAGATCAAGTAAAATAGCCCTGTATAAAAAATTATGAAAATGAGGCCTCCGCCCGTTCTGGAGCTTTTCGTGCAAATAAAATGTGCTGAACGAAAAACGTAACTCTTTAAAATGGCATTATTAAAGGTTTGTGGCTATTCAGTAATGGCATCAGTCTGACACAGCAAGGATATGACGGTACTACAGCTGGCTGGTGATGGACCACTTTTATGAACTGTCACTCGAGACCGGTCTGCCTGTCAGTTGCAGAAGTATCAGTAGTCACCTGTAAGCTGAAAGGGCTGCCCGGTGATCCAGTGTTTCAGAATTGTCCGCAATGGAAGTGGTTAAGGACATCACGGAGACGGCGGCCGTGGACCTGGGGGACCTGCTGGACGCCGCGGACGGCGCTGTGGTGACGCTGACGGCGGGCGACACGCGGCTGTTGGCGCACAGGGCCGTCCTGGCGGACAGGAGCCCTGTGTTTGCCGCCATGTTCGCCCACGACACCCTCGAGGCCAGCAGCGGCGCGGTGAGCATCCCGGACGTGGGGGGCCCGGTGCTGAGGCAGCTCGTCTCCTACCTGTACACCCTGCGGGCCCCCCAGCTGCCCGGCGCGGCCCCCCAGCTGCTGGCCGCAGCGGATAAATACGGGGTGTCGCGGCTGAAGGCGGAGTGCGAGCGACAGGTGGCCGCTCAGCTGACTGTTGAGACCGCGGCGGCCGCAGCCGTCCTTGCAGTCCGCCACTCCTGCAGTGACCTCAGCCGAGCCGCCATCGAATTTATTAAGGCACGTACCCATGAGGTGATGGCCACTCAGGGGTGGGCAGATGCGATGCTTCATCAACCGAAGGACTTGATCGAAGTGAGCCGGTTGCTGTATGAGCCACCACCACAAAGCAGGTAAGTGCGAGACAACCCACTCATTTGTGACTCTCAGTTTTGGATATGTGCGTGTGTGTGTGCATTTACAAGCCTATAATTTTTGCTACTGAGTTTCCTTAGATGTGTCTCTGCCGTAAAATACACAATCATAGACCATCATTTCCTGATAGCTCATGATGCTATCACTGTCCTCTTGTAGCAGGTTCGTTGAGTCCCTAAACTGAGTCCCGTTCCTTAAGAGGTATGTTATCTAACAAAAATAATCAAACAACCAATTTCTACACATTATTCTGTCGAACTACATGTGTACAAATGTTGTTGGCTGGCTCTGAGCACTATGGGACTTAACATCTCAGGTCATCAGTCCCCTAGAACTTAGAACTACTTAAACCTAACTAACCTAAGGACACCACACACATCCATGCCCGAGGCAGGATTCGAACCTGCGACCGTAGCAGTTCTGCGGTTCCGGACTGCAGCGCCTACAACCACACAGCCACCATGGCCAGCTAAAAATGTTGTTCTTTAGGTTTTGGCATGAAGTGTCAGGAGAAAAGGGTACATTCACCGTGTGAATACAACGTGATCCATTCTGCTGTGGACACAGAGCTGTATTGCCCAGCGCAGGATCAGGCACAGTGACATCTGCATCCTGTACGGATCGCTGTAAGCCTGTTCACATGAAGTAGCATTTAAAATTGTTCAGTGCCTCTGTGGCTGATGACAATGAGACACCTCTGAATAGGGATCCAAAATACTAAAAATTTGATAGGAGGGTTCTGAAAGAAGGGGCTGATAAACATGAATCCCAAGCCCCCTAAATTGAGAAGTCAGTTTAAAGTTCATAAGGTAAATCACCCAATTCGCCCTATCGTTGACAGTACAGGAAGTAAAAACTATTCCGTTAAAAATTCCATTCATTTAGCTACCAGTTTACGCGA
Organism: Schistocerca americana; assembly: GCF_021461395.2. Lineage (NCBI taxonomy): Eukaryota > Metazoa > Arthropoda > Insecta > Orthoptera > Acrididae > Schistocerca > Schistocerca americana. The sequence goes on along the minus strand of NC_060129.1, from coordinate 148,652,215 downwards.
GGTATCTTGTTCTGAATATTCTAAACTAGTATCGTTTGATGTAACAAGTTTATATACTAATGTACCAGTCGACCACACACTGCAAATACTAGAGTGCAATTTGCGTCACCATAAAAAACTTTTGGATAAAGAGGTCAATGAGTTGATGATGCTGCTACGGATGATTTTAAAACACAACTACTTTACATTTAATGGGAGATTTTACTTACAACCAGCAGGTTTGTCTATGGGGAGCCCCCTAGCTGGGATTTTATCAGACATTTTCATGAACTACTTAGAGTCTGATTTTTTTGCCAATGACAGAGAGATTCTTAGGAGAATAAAATTTTACAAAAGATATGTTGACGATATTCTATTAATCATTGATGGTTCTCAAAGTGATGTAGACCAAATTTTTTCGATTTTTAATGAGCTTCAACATAATATCAGTTTTACAATTGAGCGAGAATCCGATAATAGGTCATTCAATTTTTGGACCTCACTGTAACTATGGTTGACAACCGCATTAAATTTGATATTTTTCGGAAAAATATGTTTTCCAACAATATTATACCTGCAGACTCGGCCCATCCGTACGCCCATAAGACGGCGTTTTTTCATTCTAATATTCACAAAGTTACAGCTATCCCTCTTGCACCAGATGCGGTAGAAACTGAACTGGTCACACTTGAGAATATTGCTATAAATAATGGCTATAGGCCTCAGTTGGTAAGACAGATGTATAACACGAAAATAAAAAAAATAATATTACATCTTCCACCCTATCGGATACGTTAGATGACAAACAAGTGGCAACGATATCTATCCCTTACATAGGCAATGTAAGTTACAAATTAGGGTGTTTACTCAGAGCCCATAATTTCAGAGTCACCTGTTCTACTAATAATAGTTTACATAGCAATTTAATCCACTCCTTGCACAATAAGAGCGATAAACTTTCCCAATCAGGAGTATATAAAATTACATGTGGGGATTGTCCAAAATTTTGCATCGGGAAAATGGGGCGATCTCTTGGTCTCAGGTATAAAGAGCATATCCTTACTAGAAGCGGTGACGGTACTAAGGACTCTACTTACGCGGAATACCTTGTCCAAACGGCTCATGCACCGAGCCCTCCCGTTAATATCGAGTTACTTCATGCCGAGGTTAAGGGCTTAAAACTGGATGTTTAGGAAGAAATGCATATCTTTAAGCATCTGCAACATGATAAAGACAATATCCTTAACGACCAATTCCTACTAAGAAACAGAAAATTTTTTGAAGGTTTCACACCTTTAATTTGTTCTTCATACTTGTAAATCTGATGATCTGGGGATTTTCACAAGCGTGCGCCGATTGGCGAACGCAGTTGGTCAAGCTGTTCATCTGTTTTTCTTTTTTCCTCATTTACTTTACGATGAAGGTGATTTTAGCCCATTGAACACCTCACGTTTTATCCCTATATCTTTATTACCACGACGTCTTTAGATTACGTCCCACTCCCCCCCCCCCCCCCCCCCTCCAGGCTAACTATTGGCTTTAGGAATAGTTTTTAAGAGTTCCTCCTGTTGTCATAGGTAGCTTCATATACGTTTCTTTCCTAGCATAAGCAACGGTGTGCGGTTATTTTTAAGCTTCATCTCCTATTTAGCTCGTCACTTATTCTATCCATTCTATTTTTTGATAACGTTGATCCACGGTTGGGAATATAAGGGCTATTCGGCCACGATCCATGCATAAACTTTCACGTATTCGTATGCGCATGCGCATTCAAGTAACTTCCCTTGTCCTGCGCATGTGCATAGGTAGCGGGTCGGGCGTGTAAGTGAGTGACCATTTGTAGCTGGAGTTTATGGCGGGTCATGGCCCATCGAACATAGGCCGGTGTGAGGTGGAGGTTACACCATTAAGTTAAGTAATGGTTTAGACTTTGTACATATGTACTGTTTGCGTTTTCCTTTTTTTCGTTTATGAATGTATAGCTTTGGTGTTCTTTTAATCATTGACAAAGGTCTTCTGAGGCACTTGTGGGTTTTATTGTTCTGAAGAAGGTGTAGTTATACACGCCGAAACCTAGGTTAACAGTAGGTGCTTTTTTCGCAATCGAGGCGGGTTTCTAGTTTTTTAATATATTGACCAACGATTGCTGACGCGCTGCGATGTTGAAGGTTCTTAAACCTCTGAATAGTGTCTCGCTGCAAAAAGACGAAGACCAAGTACGTCACTTCTGACTGACACATCGAGGAAGGTAGCGTACTGCAGAATGCTTCGAGGAGCACAGCAACATATTTACAGTTTTCGACGGCTGATGTTGATCTCTGGAATTTTCTTCGTGTAGTAAAGCATACTATCAGAGCAATCGCTATTGACACCTCAGTACTACAGCTTTGTTCTCTGTCACTTTCTTTCTACGTGCAAACCATACGTCAATAACTTTCCGAACATAATTCTTTGTTCTCTTCAAACTCACACAGCAAACAGAAGATTTTGAATTTCTCTAAAGGCACAGTATACGAAAGAAAAATGCTACGCTGTCTGGGCTTGTACGGAAGATGCTCAGAAAACCAGGTCAAGTAAGCATCGGTGCTCCAGTGTATGGCCACTGACACCTCTCGCGACCTGAGACCACCTTACGGGACCACAAGCCAGTCCTCACGGCGGTTCGCGCTGGTCCCATAAAATCGAGTCTGCCCACCTCATTGCCTTCTCCTCTCTATTTAGCCGTTATATAAAGTTCACACAGTACTTGGATACGTTTCCTTCTGTGACACACAGAATAATATGCTGTACTCCACCCTCAGTGCATAGGTCTCTAACGTCTGCCTGCCTATCTCGACTGCTCTATGACTTTGCTATAGCCACCCAGTGAAGGGCACAGACTTTCATTCCACTGTGGCACTACCTGTGATATTGTCTGTCCCATCTATTGCTGTGGCTATTCCACCCCTGATAGTCTGAACGTTAAAGAGTCTCTGAGACCAAAATCCCCTTCTTCCTGCACCATCTTACAGTTACATAAGCCCATACAAGCCTAGTAGCAATTAACACTAATAAATCGTCATTTATTTTTCATATAGATTCTGATACTTAGGCAACTTTTGTTTGGCATTTGACACACTGGAAACGTTGTGTTTGAGATGATACCCCAGATCACGTAAGAAACAGATTGACCGTCCTTACGGCGGAACAGGCAACCGTAAAAATAGTTTTCCCGTCGGTCAACAGATGTCGCAGGCGACGCTACAATGCTAACTGACCTGTCCATGTCGCGGAATTGACAACGCTGTATCTTCGGTGACGTGAATGACGCTGATTTGTCTTCGGCTAGAGCGCTGCGCGCGAAATGCATTCGTCACACAGCTGACTGTAGACCATGATCGGCTATGGTCTTTCCCGAGTTTTCAGTCGAAGAATGTAGATTAGCTCCTGTAATTCTACAAACCAAGTTTATTTCTACTGTAGGGATACTTCTCACAATCATATGCGAAATGAAACGTAATACACAATCTGCACTCGCGCGGACCTGTTACTATAGGCAGATTTGTTTTCGAGAGAAAGCTGTGTGAGGATTATTAGCGCACAGATAAAAAAAAATTAAAATAGGCAGTGTCTATAGTTTGCATGCTATGCTCGTTCTCTTCTATCCTCCTCCCTTCATTCCAGTATAAACGTTTGTTCACATGTATAAACGAATGGCAGTGAACATTAGCGAATTATCTATGAATACTCATTTGCAGCAGTGTAAACGAGGTTTTACACTCGTTCACTTCGTTCGCTCTAGTATATACCAGGATTTAGAGGGACCGATGACCTAGCAGTTAGATGACGGCTATTATTCATTTATTTCACTGTTGCGATCTCAGCTCTAGAGCCATTTTCAAGTACCAAGGGAAAGGTCCTGTAAGGTAATGCTTCTTAAATTGTTTACCAAATGTTACCACACTATGCTTTGCATTTTGTTATCCATATCTTATATTGGTTTCAGTTTTCACATTGCACACAAAAACGCCTCTACAGCCAAAATTACGATAGTGAAGTGAATAAACAGTTTTAAAAAAGTCCAAATCGCAACAAAGATTTCATTTAAAAATTAAACGATATGATTCTTGTACAGGAAGGGCTGCCACGTTATATCAGAATAGAAGATCGACAAAATTTAGATAGGATCGAATGCTTAAGGCTCTTTATTAATTCTTACTCGTAACTAATTTATAGATTTACCTGAATTTAAAATCCACTCGCGTAACCCTTCTTTATTTTTGACTGGAATCTGAACATTTTTAGTTCAGGATTTGTTCGTCTACTCCTTCCACAGTTGATATACTCGCAGGCCCTCGGCATGACGACTCCGTCCACTACCACCGGTATGTCAGAAACAGCTGTACTTCACAGACGCCAAATAGTGGAAAGCTGCACGCGTTCGGCCGATGTTGCCACATATTTCACAGAACGGAGTGCCATCTAGTGGTTGATTCCACAAGTAAGGGTGTGACGCTGTTGCCGCCTGGTGGCCGTTCCCTGACAAGGGTTGCCTGCTAGACCAAGCGATTGGGCAATCTGTTTCTTACGTGATCTGGGATGATACTACTTGCATTCCCTCAACCAACTTATAACCTGTATTGTAAATCATTCAGTCTGCTTCTCTTTTATTCCTACCCTTATATCCATGCCGGTCGTCGTAGACATCAGTTTCTGCTGCTCGGAGTGGCCGTGCGGTTTGAGGTGCCGTGTCACGGATTGCGCTGCCCCTCCTGTCGGAGGTTCTTAGCATAAATTTGTTTAAGTTGGTTTAAGTAGTGTGTAAGTCTAGGTACCGATGACCTCAGCAGTTTGCTCTTATAGAAATTCACACACACATTTGAACATCAGTGTCTCGAGCAATTTACCATTCATGTCTCCTGTATATGAAGAACAAACTTCATCAGCATAGCGCCGGCACTGCAGTATCGTATTTCTCTGCCTACACCGGGCAGGCAACTTTCAACCACAACGTCTCACCTGTACCAGAATACACATAATGGATGTGCCAGTACAGCTCGTAGGCGTATTTTTGACAACATATGGAAGTTTAGGCCTGGCTGTGACTCGTCCACAGACAGCCGAATGGTATGGCGACCGCCCGCGATAAGTGAGAAATGTGGGTCCGAGTCCCGGTCCAGAACATATTTTCCATTCTACAGCTGATGCTAGTCATTATTTGCAATTGCGAATTCATCTGGTGTGTTTCGTAACGGCTGTGGTCGCCGCAGCGTACCGTTATCAGCATAACACCGGCACTGCAATATCGTAAACTTATTTTATTTCAGTAGCAAGTCCACAGCACAACTTAAGGTGTGTTAACTGTAAGACGGCAGAGTTGTGAGGGGAGTGCAGGGAGGGGAGGAAGCAAGCATTGGCTGGCGAGGTGAGAGGAGCCGTTGTGGGGGGGGGGGGGGGGGGGAAGGGGGGGACACAAGGCACGCCTACCATTTCCAGTGCTGGCACTACAAATTGCGCGTCATGCTTACACGAAAGCAGACGAAAGGCTTGCAAGTAAAATTCGCTTTAAATGTTGTTCGTAAACGAAACTGAAATCGCCATGTATATATATATATATATATATATATATATATATATATATATATATATATATATATATATATATATATATATGTGTGTGTGTGTGTGTGTGTCTACTATGCGCTCACAAACCATTTGGAAATGTACTGTAATAGGAATGTGTTTCGAAATAATACAGTAACCAGTGGTTTTTCCATACAAAGCAATACGGTTGCAAGGAAAAATGAAATATAAGGTAATTCGGACGAAATAGGGGGCTCCTTCAAAGTGACCGTGAACAAAATATCTGAAATGGAAACTCACCTTTTCTTGCCAGGCGTTTGTGGTGATACGCCAGGATGATTCTTGGAAAACTGTTTGAATCTTCCAATGCTACGCACGCTTTGTCCTGTGTATGTAGCAGCTCTCACTGAAGATTTGTAAATGGGGTGAAGCAATTTTTTCTGCTCCCTTTCCCTTTCGCAGCATTCAATCACCCGCAATATAATTTTGCGAGCATCGCTACATAGTACTGGTTTCCTTCTAACCGTAGGCCTACCGGTAGGCGTTGTTGGCGACTCCCGAGATGGGCCAGCAACTGCCTCTTCACTCATTTTGATAATGTTTAGCACAACTGCACAATAAAAACACGCAAAACAATAGCGAAGCAGACAACTGCTACCTTGTACAACACAGTCAGCTACGTAATGTTGGCAGCAGTCGAAACTGCGTGCCTACCGAAGTCTCCCGACGTTTACCGACTTCTACCGATTCAGGACTAGGGAGAGGTCTGCCATCTAAACGTTTACACACTGTACAGACTACAGTATCATCAATCACAAACTTTGGACTCCTCCCCTACCCCCTCCAAACACACACACGCACACAGATACACATAACACATACGTTAGTCTTCCTTTTCCTTAACTGGGGAATGATACAGCTTACTTTAACTGCCTCATGGTTTCATGCGTGCTTACAGTGTCAGGTTGCTCGTTTGAAAACTAATTAATTTTCTGTCAAATGTACTTCTTGGATGAAATTTAGAATTATGTGGTAAAACTCTTATGCCAAGTAAATTTCGTGCCGCTACAGTCTCTTTCTGTCGTTTTCACCTAGCTGAACAGCTTGCTGTACTGAATTCCTTCTGCAGCTCAGTTCGAAACACGCTGTCGACCATTTCATTATCTGCGCCTCCCAAAACCCAGTCTTTAATACATGTTTGAAAAATATGTAAAAATCTGCCAACCGCTTGCATAGGTTTTCTATATACCTTGGCCAGGTTTCGTCACCTCTAACGGTGCCTTCATCAGAAGGTATTTAGAAAACCTATGCAACCGATTGACAGATTTTTACATATTTTTTAAATTTGTGTATACGGTTTCTGCAAACGGCAGCCATGTTCAAAGTTGTACGCTTCTGACACGCCCAATTAATACATGTTTTGAACACTGTCTGATGATCGATGTATCACGGTAATTAAATTAAAATGTTTTCCACAACCTGATGAGAGCTGTGCCTGTCCAATTCATACGCATTTGTTGAATCTGTGCCGTATTACCACGCTCAGAATTACCCAAATGACCTGAACTGCAACCACATAACGTAACTGTCTTGCACTTTGTCTGTTCTCTTTCCGGTGAAATCGTTTCACTGTACAAAAACAAGAGATCACTAGAGAAATTGCCCTTTAGAGCTATCAGTCCAGATGAAAACTGGTATCATGATAACGTAAATATCAGAAAACCAGTTACTAGAGATGACAGTCCTCAGCGCTCGTAAACTCAAATTTATTAGAACAAACGACATTCCAGAAACGAAGATTCATCTTCAAACTACATGCTTTTCTATTGGACTGGGGCCCAGAACTCAAATCCATTCGCAACTGTCTCTGCTCACTAACCACAAGAAATCTTAATTATCATTTCAGTCACACATGACCATGTGCATGCACGTTCAGACTTGATATGAAGTGGCATAAAGTTTTGTTTTGGGCAGCGATTCGAACCCAGGACCTAATAGGGTTAGTAATGAACCACAATAAAATGTTATATATCGAAACTTTTCACGCTAGAGGCATGATGACACTGAAATAATTAAACAGCAGTTTCGAACCCAGCACTCATCATCATTGTTTTCTAACCACTTATAGATGTATACTAAGATGGTATCTGTTCTTTCGGACATGTCCGAAAGAACAGATACCAGTATATATATATATATATATATATATATATATATATATATAGTTAAGGCTCACCGGCCACTTGACCATCTTCTTCTTCTGTGCGAGTGCACAAACAGTGCCTGAACTCTTACGGGATTCGGCAACGCGCCGCGACTAATGAGTATAATGGGCGGAGGCACTACGAATGTAGTGCGGGACAATACGTTGAGAATGTGGGTTTCGCGGGAGGCGTGCCAGAGATAAGTCCCTGCAGTCGCGCTATCCTCTGTGTCCTCGGTGGCTCAGATGGATAGAGCGTCTGCTATGTAAGCAGGAGATCCCGTGTTCGAGTCCCAGTCAAGGCACACATTTTCATCTGTCCCCGTTGATGTATGTCAACGCCTGTAAGCAGCTGTGGGTTTTCATTTCATTGTAACTTATAGATGTTTCACCAATAGCGAGATACGCTCGTGCCTGAACTAGAAATGAAACAAGGAAAAGTTCTATGCTGACTGGGACTCTAAATCTGTACGTACTTTCTCCGCTGATGACTACACACGAAGAGACGTTGACTGTCAAGTAGTTTTGCACCAGTAACTAGAAGTGGATTTTATAAACCTGAAGTGATGCGATAAAGAATCCTGTGCCTGACTGAGGGTCGAAACCAGTACCAATCCTTATTGGTGACAGTGCATGTAGAAATGTTAAAAATCATAATGGCTTTTCACCTATGGTTTTCAGTGAGAATGTTACGACTTGAAATCAACCAATGAAAATTTTTGTACACGAACATTATTTAAAACCAGACCTGCGCCTTTCATGGAAACCTTGAAGAATTTGTAATGTTGGGGAAACAGCAGAACGATGGAACTGTACAGCTCAAAAAGGATCAAAAACAGGGGAATGGGATATCTGAGCTAAACTCCCAGCTTAGCAACAACATTTTCAACATCTCAAGCTCAAATACGTGCGCTGTGACTTTACATGACGATTGGTTCAATACAATGAAATGTGTACTTTCGTCTTGATTTTGTAATCGCTGAAATAAAATCACATACTGGTCAGCTGCAGTATTGGCATTATGACATGATGCAGAAATTTCTGCAGAATGAGCAGCTGTGATTTTGTACGAGTCTAGGGTTCACTAATACTGGATCACACAAAATAAACTCGGCGACAGGTATCAATCAGATTTCCAGAAAGTTCTCCAGATAGTGTTGTCGCATTTATAGCTGCCTTAGTGTGTCATTGTGTCAAGAGCAGTTATTTATTTTGTAGTGTTTTATTTTTGTTCTAGAGGTTTATATTTTTACTAAAACATGAGATGTACTTGGTTTATAAGGACGTCATTCATAGACAGTCATTATTGTATTCAGACACTGGGTCCATTGTTATTCTGGAAGTGTCATTCTTTTATTACATTTTCAAAAGGAATTTATTTTTTACCAAAATGGTTCAAATCTGTGGTCATCAGTCCCCTAGAACTTGAACTACTTAAACCTAACTAACCTAAGGACATCACACACCTCCATGCTCGAGGCAGGATTCGAACCTGCGAGCGTAGCGGTCACGCGGTTCCCGACTGAAGTGCCTAGAACCGCACGGCCACAACGGCCGGCTATTTTTTACCATGAGGTGGTATTAAACCACAAAGCTGCTTGGTTCATCCAATACAATAGTTTTTTGAAGAGATCCCTCATTATTATTCTGTTATTATTCACACCATTGATCTTGGCAAAGACGACGCATGTCTTCAGTAAACGGAGCTTGTGTGGTACAGGTGATCCCTTTGGATAAATTCCGTGTGGAAAAACTTACCAAAGGCTGTAGGGAAGTGGAAGGAGGCCTAAAAAATGTACCATGCAACTGCGTAAGAAAATGCATAATTTTTTCTCACGTGGGATTCAACATTGATGCATATAGCCTAAAAGGGCATAACTGAAACAAGTAGATTCATGCACAAGATCGTAGATATTTTGTTTCATGTGTTGTCATACAGGTTGCTTTAAGTACGTTTATTAATCGTCATTTTTTATTTGAAGTTATAAACTGTTTTTGCAGTGACGTATTGAATGTTGTGCGTTTGAACGTTATAAGGATTATTGCATTCGAAAACGGTGCACGAAACATTTTGTACGTGTATGTGCTAAGTGCAGCGAATAATTCACTTCAAAAAACAGTTTTCTCATTTAGAGCAGGATTGTTTAGATGTGGGCGGTTTACCAGTACGGTCCAATCGATTACTGGCAAATGTGATGAACTGCTGCCGTTTAAGCTTCGTGCAACACTTGAATTCAATAGGAAATGCTGCAGAAGAATGAAACGAGTAACTTAGTGTTAAACGTCCCATCGACTGCAAGACCAATAGAGTCAAAGCAGAATCTACTGCTCCCAAATGGGAAGGAAATCGATAGTGCCCTTAAGAAGGAAAAGTCTCAGCGTTTGCGCTAATCGATATAAGGAAATAAAGGGAAACGTCAGTCAGGATGGTCGGGTGGAGATTGGAACCACTGGGCCTTAACTTCATAAAAGGAACGTGTTTGGCCCAGACAAAAAATTTCTAAACCAGGGCCAATGCGAGTCTTCAGAATGTAACGTTATGCATCTGGTGGAACGAAGAAGTTGTTTTGTGCTAAGAAATGCATCCTCGGGATGTGTCCATTGCAATTGGCATCTGCTGCAACAGTGGTCAGCTGCATAAATTTCAAATTGTGGTATGTGCACGTCGAACCAAAGGAGGAAAGTAACTGTCATTTTTATCGTCTCTGCGTGTCTTGTCAACAACGACAGTTGGTGTCGGTTTGGACTTGGCCACATACCAAACTTTTCAAGGCATCATTCCAACTTAAAACTTGTTACTCCTAGCAAATGGCTAAAAAGAATTCGAAATGTCTCTTTGTGTAAACCCAACAAAGATGCTAGGTGCAGGGCTAAATTTCCACTGCACATAGACGTTTTTGTGACATTATTTGCAGTTCAGATGTGTGTACGTCTCGCCACTGGTGAAGTAAGCCGATATTTTACATGTATTTGTGGCTAGAACACGACACTGGAGACTGGCTCAAACCCCAATAAAATAACAATTTTTTTTTGTTTCGTGATTTCTGTTTTTCATCTCGGTACTGTTGAAATATTTGGATAAATAACATATTATTGTGCTTAGTTGACAATCCTATTAGGATCTGTGTTCAGATCCTCATCCAACACAAAACTTTATGGAACGTCATTTCAAGATTTCAGTGTTTGAACATGTGCACGCTAGCTTAGCTGCGGCTGAAACGATATTTAAGATCTTTGGTATTTAGCTAACAGAGACAATGGTTGTTTGATTTGAGTCCTAGATGTCAGTGTGTACTAAAGTTTTCGTCACGTAATTCCAAGCTGAAAGTTAGTTCTTTAAATGTCATTTATTGCAATAAACTTGAGTTTACAGGTGCTAAAGGATGTCATCTAATAATAACATTCTTTCTGGTGTCGACATTACTGTGATATTAGTCTGATTGTGGGCTGACGGCCTTACAGATCAGTTTCCTCAAGTGAAACGCCCTTACCAGAAAAGAGAGCAGAGGGACTGCAAGACAGCAACACTACAAGGGTGCGTACAAATCAGGTGGAGTGGAATTCGGGCCGTTTGGATGATTTCGAGGGTGATAGTACCTGAGCTGACCTGTCAAGTAATTCCATAATTACGTTTTCTGCAAGTCTTGGCCGTTGTACGGACCTTATGCCCACACTTGGTTTTGAACTACCTGTTGTACGGTGTGATAAACTGCTGTTGGGCGCTCAGGTGGTGCAACCGAATGTTATTAGCTAACTGATAAGTCACTTGTATTATCTGGAGCGCTATCCTAGTGTTCGGTACGTGTTCTGTGGCGGTTGCCAGTGTGTGGACGGTCCCTCAACAATGCTGGCCGTAGTGAGCCACCCCCACGTCCCCACGAGAAGGCGCCAGCCAGCTCACAGTCTGCCTCTCCCTGTATGTGCAGCGTACCAGGCGCCACCACCGCCACCACCGCCACCACCGCCACCACCGCCGCCACTGCCGCCGCCACCACTGCCGGTGCACGCCACCAGAGCCCTGTCGCAGCTGCACCACCCACGTCTCCTCCACCTGAGGCCACTGTCTCTCGCATGCGGTGAGTTCCCTCACTACACACACGCACTCACACACACACACACACACACACACATACACGCATTAGCACTCCATTGCAGAGAAGGTATAAAAACTGGAAAAGGAAATCCATAGGCACAGCCTACATTCAAAAAGGGTCAGCAAGGTGAAATGGAAAGGAAACTTGAACATACAGTCAGATGAATAATGGAACGGTATCCACAGAATGAGAAAGTTCTATCATGAGAGAAAGGTCAATTAAAAATGGGTTGGTAAGGAAAACAGTGATCTACTATGGACATTTCAGTGATATATTCGCGTCAGAATCAGTAAACCAATCCTACAATAACTCTAGCACGTCAGGCGACGTCACACACAGAAAATCCAGTCACACAGAGGGATTACGAGAGCACTGTATGCGTAACACTGTGTTCAAAAAGATATAAACATCTAAAAATCGTGGTGTATTGGAATGCCGTAGCAGGGCGCGAGTAAATACAGATTTATTTATGAGACAATTTAGGGTCGTTGGTAGAAACAAAAGAGGAGCAAGGATTCTAGACCTCTGGATTAAATTTGTGCTAGTAACAAGAATTACTCTGTTCAAGAATCCAAACAAAAGCAATAGTTGGCAGAGGTGGTCTGTTCCGCCTAAGCCCCTCAGGGTTTGGACCAACATGTAAGCACCACCGTATTTTTCCGCAGCAGGTAGTCCAAGTAACAACACACATGCAAAGCAGAAACTCTCCCTACTATAGATCATATTTCTGTTTGTCAACACATTTAGAGTGCTCAGATCCACTCATTTATTTCTGGGAGGAGGGGGTGCAGGGCTGGCCTCTTCACTACACAGTAGCATTTGCATCCAAAGTCTTTAGTTATTTGTTGGATCTAGTCCAATCTTTGTCTTCCTCTACAGTTTTTACTCTCTGCTGCTCCCTCTAGTACCATGGCAGTTATTACCTGATGTACTCAGGTATATCCTACTTTCCACAGTTCTTTTCTTTTCAATTCACCTAATTCTCAACATCCTTCTATTGCACCCCAATTTTAATGCACCAATTCACTTCTCTTCCTCTATCTCCCATAATCAATTATTCATTTTCATACAATACTGTGTTCCAAATGTGCATTCTCAGATATTCTGTCACAAAATGAAGGCCTATCTGTGGTGGCAGTAGCCTTGTTTTCCTTGGAATGCTCTGTTTTCCTATGCTACATTAGTGCTTATAACAACCTCGCTTTGTCCCTCAATGTAAATTTGCTTCCCAGATAGCAGAATCACCTAAATATATTTACTTCGTGGTTCCTAAATTTGACATTAAGTTTGACACTGATCTTATTTCTGCTGCTCCCCAATACTTCCATCTTTCTTTATTTTAAATCATATTTCTGTGCTCATCCAACTGTTTATTGCATTCAACAGCTCAGGTAGATCTTAATCACTTTTGGTTAACACGGTAATATCACCAATGAATTTTATCAGTGAGTCACCTTCACCCTCAATTTTAATTACATTTTTGGAAGTTCACTCGATTCTGCGAACGATTCCTTGATGTTTTGAACACTTGGCAAAAATAACTCAGTCCCTGTTTTGCACCTTTTTAATCACAGTATTTCTTGCTTCAATTTTTACCGTTCTGTGTTGATTATTGCACATACAGTAAATTATATATCTGCCTGCCCTCTATATCTCACACGTATTATTTGAGAATTTCACAAGCGAAATGATAATTAAATCGACACCCTAGCTGCAAACTGGCGTTGGTATACATCATTGGGGACGTGTTTAAAATGTGCGCCGCACTATAAATGTAGTGGTGTCGACATGTTGGGAATGTGGGTCTCGCGGGAGGCATGTGCAAGATAGTCCCTGCAGGCCCACTGTACTCTGTCCCTCGGTGGCTCACATGGATAGAGCGTCTGCCATGTAAGGAGATCCCGAGTTCGAGTCCCGATCGGGGCATACATTTACAACACGTCCCCAGTTAAGTATACCAACTCCTGTTTGCAGCTAGGGCGTCGATTTAATTATCATTTCGTTCTAGAGAGGCTGCACGGTCACAATGGTATCTGGTCATTCGGGAACAGATACTGCCTTCATATATAGTTAAAATATGACTATTTATGCCCGAACTCATACGGGACTTGGCAGATTAATGTGCCACAAGTAATGAGTGTGATGGGCAAACATCTAATATGCGCACAACGAATGTAGTGATGTGGACATGTTGGGAATGTGGGTCTCGCTGCAGGCGTGCGTGAGATAGTCCCTGCAGTCGCGCTGTCCTCTGTGCCCTCGGTGGCTCAGATGGATAGAGCGTCTGCCATGTAAGTAGGAGATCCTGGGTTCGAGTCATGGTTGGGGCACACATTTTCAACATGTTCCCAATGATGCATACCAACGCCTGTTTGCAGCTAGGGTGTCGATTTGATTATTATTTCATTCCAGAGAAGCTGTACAGTCATCAATGGTATCTGGTCTTTTGGGACAGATACTACCTTCATATACAATTTCAAAAATTTCATATTACTTTACATTGTCAATCTTTTTAAAGGTGGCCTAATCGAATGAAGGTTGCGTGATTTTTCCTTATCAAGTGCAAGATCAGATCAACCTCTCTGGAGCTTTTACCTTTACTAAATCCAAACTTACCGTCCTCTAAGTGATCCTCAGTTTTTTCTTGCTTTCTTGTACATGTTAATCTTGTTAGCAGTTTGGATTCCTAAACTGTTTAGATCATTGTGCGAAATCTGTCGTATTTAGTGGTTCTTACTGGCTTGTGGAGTGTGTAGATGATATTTTTCTGGAAATTTGTTGCTATGTCTATAGTCTCATAGATTGTACAGATCAAGTTTAATAGTTGTTTCATTGCAGCCCTCTGCAAGCATCATATGAATTCCAAGGAAATGGGGGAATGTTACCCAACCATTTGCTTTGTTTTTGCGCAAGTCTTCCAAAGCTTTGTTAAACTCTGTGTCTAATGGCCAATCCACTATATTTTCCAGCTCGACTTTCAATTTTCCTTTCATAATGTCATCCAATAGTCCCTCCCCTCATGGAGGTGCTCCGTGTACTTTTGTCAGCCATCCCTCTCTCCCCCCTCCCCACCCTCCCCGGAATTATTTCCAACTCTTACACCTGAACCTGCAGATGTCAGACACTCGGGTCAGTACTAAAGTTGCACGTCGATAGCGTATCAACAAAAACTACGATATAGTTCGTGCTGTGTGCTGCTGTCCAGCAGAACGTATGTAAACGTTAATTAAAAGTATCACCAGCACAACGGAGCACTTCAAAAGTGTGAGTGCATAATGTATGTTGCTTGCTTACATGGGGAAGCTGACAGAGCTTTAGACTCCTGTATCAAAGATCATGGGTTGACAGTCCAACGACCCCAAATATTTTACCGTATTATATGTAAAAGTGTGGTACGAGACAACGTGCTTTTCTTTGGGGGGGGGGGGGGGTAGCAGTGTTCTGACTGGTTTGATGTGGCCTGTCACGAATTCCTCTCCTGTGGTAACCTCTTCATCTCAGAGTAGCACTTGAAACCAAGGTCCGCAATTATTCGCTGGACGTATTCTAATCTCTGTCTTCCTCTACAGTTTTTGGCCTCTGTAGCTCCCTCTACTACCGTGGAAGTCATTCGCCGATCTCTTAACAGATGTGCTATCATCCTGTCCCTTCTCCTTTTCAGTGTTTTCCACATATTTCTTTTCTCTCCGATTCTACACAGAAGCACTTTATTCCTTACCTCATCAGTCCACCTGATTTTCAACATTCGCCTGTAGCACCACATCTCAGATGCTTAGATTCTCTGTTCCAGTTTTCTCACAGTCCATGTTTCACTACCGTACAGTCTGTACTCCATATGTACATACTTGGAAAATTCTTCCTCAAATTAAGGCCAGGGCTAGCCTGCTTTTGATGTCCTTCTTGCTCAATCTGTCATTGGTTATTTTGCTGCACAGGTAGCAGAATTCCTTAACTTCAACTACTTCATGACCATCAAACCTGACGCTAAGTTTCGGCTATTCTCATTCCTGCTACTTCTCATTAGTTTCATCTTTCTTTGAGTTACTCTCAATCCATATTATGTACTCATTAGATTGTTCATTGCATTCAGCATATCATGTAATTCTTCTTCAGTTTCACTCAGGATACCAACGTCATCAGCGTATCGTATCATTGATATCCTTTCACCTTGAATTTTAATTCCATTCCTGAACCTTTCTTTTATTTCCATCACTGCTTCTTCGATGTACAGATTGATCAGTAGGGGGGGGGGGGGGTTAGACTACATCCCTATCTTACACCCTTTTAATCCAAGCACTTCCTTTTTTTGTCATCCACTCTTATTATTCCATCTTGGCTCTTGTACATATTGTATATTGTATATTAGTTGTCTCTCCCTATAGCTTACCCATATTTTACAGTGTCGAACGCTTTTTCCAGGTCGTCTAATCGTATGAACGTGTCTTGATTTTTCTTTAGTCTTGCTTCCATTATCAACCACAACGTCATAATTGCCTTTCTAGTGCCTTTACCATTTCTAAAGCCAAACTGATCGTCATGTGGCACATCCTCAACATTCTATTCCATTCTTCTGTATATTATTCTTGTCAGTAACTTGGATGCACCAGCTGTTAAGCTGATTGTGCGGTAATTGTCGCACTTATCAGCTCTAACAGTCTTTGTATTTGTGTTGGTGATATTTTTCCAAAGCCCTGAGACGCATACATTCCAGACACCAACGTGAATAGTCATTTTGTTGCCATTTCTCCCAATGACTTTAGAAATTCTGATGGAATTTTGTCTATATGTTCTGCCTTGTTGGATCTTAAGTCTTCCAAAGCTCTCTTAAATTCTGATTCTAATACTGGACGTGCTCATAACATGTAAAATGGCTGTTTGGAGATTACAGGAATGTTCTCTTGCTAGTCCGCTTTCGGTTCTTTTCATGGAAAACAGTAAAACTATAGAGTGCTTTAGTAGTTTCGCAGAATATACAACAAGAACAGAAAAATAAAGAAATAATTGCACCGCACATGCGGAAGTAACAGCAATAAATATAATTAATAATACACAACATAATAATATTAATGATAAGTACGTGATGTTCAACTAACGAAGCGAAAGCAGACTGTCAAAAGAACATTGCTACAAACTCCGAAAAGTCTTTGTACATGTCAGGAAAATGTTGTCCCATGTAACAGCTTCGCGCCAACGCAATTAAAAAAAAGTTGTCACCAGTGGTATTTGAAGGTTATACCTTCTCATTCACGCGAGATCTAGGATGCAGTTACTCAGAGATGCGCTTTTCCTGTGCTCAGTAGCTCTCGTGATGCTTTTAATTACCGTTTACACATGTTCGGTTTGGTTCATACTCCATCGACATAACAGCGTTTGGCACCGATCTCAATGTCTGACATCTGGAGGGTTGGGTGTTTATGTTGTCATCCTTGCATTTAATTTCACTGAAGGATCTTTAGGCTTTGCTATGTGCTGAATGTGTGCACCCTACAATAACTTTTTATTTATTTGTTGTGAAACTTACTGCAGTCATTCCACTTTATCGTCCTTCGAACTTAGACTTGCATTTTTTTAGTGACCTATAATACTGTATACTTGTCATTACCTGACTATTGTTCTTCTTCTTTCTTTCATCAATGAATTCATGTATTTTTTTCCGTTTGCTAAGATTTCTTGAGAGTTGCTTTTCTTGCTGAAACATTGGTCTGATCATCTTCCGTGTTTCGCCTTTTCAGAGACATCAGCTACTGTTCAGCTGAAATTCCAGCTGAGACATTCATCATCGCTTTATCTACAGTCTCACAGAAGTTCAAAAACCCGTTTCATTCCTCAGCATTTCAGTATTCCATTTACCCACACACCGATTGCTCCTAACAGTTCTCTCAAGCTTCAGTTTGTTCACCACCATAACTAACACGTGTTTTGACCCTGTGTATGCTCCAGCGTACATCTTACAGTTCATCGAGTAAAACAGAAGTGGTTTCTGACGTTGCCCAAGGTAGTGATATAGGCCCTTTGCTGTTCCTTATCTATATAAACGATTTTGGAGATAATCTGAGCAGCCGTCTTCGGTTGTTTGCAGATGACACTGCCGTTTATCGACTAATAAAGTGATCAGAAGATCAAAAGAAACTGCAAAACGATTTAGAAAAGATATCGGAATGGCAGTTGACCCTAAATAACGAAAAGTGTGAGGTCATCCACATGAGTACTAAAAGGAACTCGTTAAACTTCGGTTACACGATAAGTCAGTCTAATCTAAAAGCAGTAAATTCAAGTAAATACCTAGGTATTACAATTACAAACAATTTAAAATTGAAGGAACACTTTGAAAATGTTGTGGGGAAGGCTAACGAAACACTGCGTTTTATTGGCAGGACACTTAGGAAATGTGACAGACCTACTAAGGAGACTGCCTACACTACGCTTGTCCGTCCTCTTCTAGAATACTGCTGCGCGGTGTGGGATCCTTACCAGATAGGACTGACGGAGTACATCGAAAAAGTTCAAAGAAAGGCAACACGTTTTGTATTATCGCGAAATATGGGAGAAAGTGTCACAGAAATGATACAGGATTTGGGCTGGACATCATTAAAAGAAAGGCGCTTTTCGTTGCGACGGAATCTTCTCCCGAAATTCCAATCACCAACTTTCTCCTCCGAATGCGAAAATATTTTGTTTACACCGACGTACATAGGGAGGAATGAACACCACGATAAAATAAGGGAAATCAGACCTCGTACGGAAAGTTATAGGTGTTCATTCTTTCTACACACTAAACGAGATACTAATAATAGAGAATTGTGAAGGTGGTTCGATGTACCGTCTGCCAGGCACTTAAATGTGATTTGCAGAGTATCCATGTAGATGTAGATGTAGATCGGACTCTCTGTCTGGGAATGATACAATATATCTGGGATCTTCCAATACTACAAGGTCTTTACCAAGTATAGACCTCCACCTCCTCCTTAACCTTATTGAAAGCCAGAACCACTGAGGCACTGAAGCAATAATACAAACATCACAGAACAGAGAGTGTAGACCTGCAGTAACTCCGCCATGGCAAATGGCAAATGTCGTGAAATTTTTTCTGGAGCTGCCGTCCTACAGGCCATACATATTTCAAAGGTGGTTCTTATATTAGGAAGTTTAGTAGCAGCTCGAAGTGTTAATCATGATATGTTTCAATGTTTGGAAGTGCCACTTGTCCTTACCATTTGACTGTCTGTTACCATTATAACAACTATAAAGACAGACAGACGTACGAATGCCTCTACCTGAAGCACAAACTTTGGTCTGTACTGGTCTCAGATGCCACACATCATGGATTGGCACCCAACCAGTCCTAGGACGTTCATTATGTATAGTAAAACGACAATATCGAAAAGGGAGCACACAAACTGTGAGGGAGTTAACATACAAAGAGGCACAATTCAGTTCAGATCGTTCGGATACTTCTGAGAACGATAGTACCTGAGCTGACCTGTACAGTAACTCTGTAATTAAGTTTTGTGTAAGTGTAAGGCACTGTACATACATTTCGTTTGTGCTTGATTTTGAACTACTTGTTGTGTGGTACGGTGAGCAACTGCTGCGGGGAACACAGGTGGTCCAACTGAAAGTGATTATGTCACTTGTAATTCATTTGTATGAACTGGACCGCTACACCTGTTGTTGGAGTGTGTTATGTGTGTGTGAGTGAGTGTATGAGTGTGTGTGTGCTACAGTGAGATGCCCACAGAACCCCACGAGGACACACCTGCTCACACTGTGCCTCTCTCTGTGTGTATGCAGCCCACCAGCCGCTACACAGCTGGGGTCCACCACCACCACCACCACCACCACCACCGCCGCCATCGCCACCACCGCCGCCGCCGCCGCCACCTCCGCCGGCACGACCCGCCAGACTCCTGCTGCTGCTGCTGCACCGCCCACAACTCCTGCACCCCATGAGGCCACTGTCTCTCACTTGCGGTGAGTTCCCTCACCACACACACACACACACACACACACACACACACAACTATTATATGGTAGGTAAGATATAAATATCAAAAAGCAAAATGTAAATGCTCACTCTAGATTTAATGAGGGTCAGCAAAGTGAACTGGGAATAAAATTAGAACAATACAGTCAGATAACTAACCATGCAGTATACACAGGATTAGGAGGTTGTATTATGAGAGAAGTTAATTAAGGATAGGTTGGTATGGAAAATAGTGAGTTATTATCAAGAGCTCAGTGATTTATCCTTATCAAACCAAAATCAGCTATAATTCAGGCACATACGCCAGCATCACACACAGTAGTTCTAGTGACAGGGAGCGACTGTGTCTGCATTGAATGTGTGACTCTCTATGTCAAAAGAGATAAACGTCTAGTACTCTTGGCGTATTGGAATGGTCTAGCAGGGTTCAGATAAACACATGTTTGCGAGACCATTTGGGGCAGTTGATAGGAATGAGAGAGGACCAAAATGATTTGCCATAATATTTCCGCTAATAACAACAAATATGGTCGTCAAGCACCAGAGACAAGCTAATGTCGGGAGAGCCCCAACTTGTCAGGATGCGGACCACTTTGGTCACTCTGCTGCGGTATGGAGTTCAAATGGTTTAAAGGTGTGTGAAATCTTATGGTACTTAACTGCTATGGTCATCAATCCCTAAGCTTACACACTACTTAACCTAAATTATTCTAAGAACAAACACGCACACACCCATGGCCTGACGGAGGACTCGAATCTCCACTGGGACCAGCCACACAGTCCAGGACTGCATCGCCCTAGACCGCTCGGCTAATACCGCGCGGCGCAGTATGGAGTAACAGCCAGTAACAGAAACAACACATATGCAAAGCATATGCTGTTGACGATGTTTCTGTCTGAACAACAAGTTTAGAGGGCTGTGACCACCCAAAGTCCACAGTTACTTGTGCTGTGCATTTTCATCTCTGTCCTGCCCTACAGGTTTCACCCTCTACAGCTACCTCTATTACAATGGCACTTGTTCTCTGATGACTTCAGATTAACCTATTATGCTGACCCTTGTACATGTCACAGTTTTCCACAGATCCCTATCCTCACCTATTCTGGAGGGACGTTTCAGGGTTCCTCTGGTATGAGTTCACCTAATTTCGACATCCTCCTATAGCAACGAATTTAGAATGCTTCGATTTCCTTCTTGTTTTCTCCTGTAATCCACGATTCATTTTCATACAGTACTGTGTTACAAATGTTCATTCAGATATTTCTTCCCCAATTAATGCCTATCTTTTGCACCAGCAGCCTTGTTTTGTGAGGAATGTCCTGTTTTCGTGTGCTAGATAACTTTTTGTAACAACCTCGCTTTGTCCCTAAGTGTAAATTGGCTTCGCAGGTAGCAGAATCCCTGCAATTTGTCTACTTCGTGGTCCTTAATTCTGATGTAAACTTTGCCATCCATCTTATTTCCGCCACTCCCCAATATTTTCCTCTTTCTTCTGTTCATTAATCCTAATTCAGTGATCATTCGACTATTTATTACATTCACCTACTCCAGTGATTCTTTCTCACTTTCAGTGAACACAGAAATATCTCCAGGAAATTTTATCAATGAAATTCTTTTTACCCTGAGTTTTAATTAAATTCCTGGAAGTTTCTTAAGTTCTGCCAACGATTCTTTAGTGTTTAGACTGAACATCTGTGGAGACTACCTGCATTCCTGTCTTTAATCGTCTTTAATCAGAGTATCAATCCTTCCTGATTATTGTACATATTTTATGTTATCTGCTGTTCCCTATGTCTTATATCTATATTTTAAAGTTTCGTACACTTTCACTATTTCACAGTGTCAAACGCCATTTAAAGATCTACAAATCCAATAAACATTTCGATTTTTCTTACACATTTCTTCCACTATCAGGTCGAAGGTCTGATAGGCATCTCTCGATCCTTTACTCCAAATTTAGCGTCCTCGAACAGATCCTCAGTTTTGTCTTTGATTCTTCTGTATGTTACAATTATTGTTGTTAGTTATTTGGATTAATTAGCTCCTTAGCTCACTGGGTGAAAGCTATCGCAATATCGACCCTTGCTCGCCTCTGTAGTGTTTGGATGGTGTGTTTCTGGCAGTCTGTTGTTATGACTCCTGTCTCATGGATTCTACAGACAAACTTGAATTGTCATTTGATTTTCACCTTCCCTAATGATCATGTAAGTTCCGAGGGAACGTTAACTAACCATTCCACCTTGTTTGTGTCAAGTTTTCCAGACCGTTGTGAAATTCTGAGTGTAATGGCCAGTCCCCCACGTTTTCCAATTCGGCTTCGACATCTTCTTCTGTCACGTCATCTGATAGTTTACCCCACTCATAGAGGTCTTTAATGTACTGTGTTCTGCTATCTGCTCTCTCCTGCGCGTTTAACGCTGGGATTCCTTTCGAACCCTTAGTATAGTCATCCTGGCATTTAATTTCACTGAAGATTGTTCCGACTTTTCTATATGCTGAATGTGTCCTTCCTATGTTCCTTTACTTTTCGATTTCTTCTACCTCTCCCTGCAGTCATGATACTTTTACTTCCCTTAAATTTCCGACTGATTTTATTTGAGTACTGTGACTTCAGACTTAGTTCCTGGAGTGGCAGAGAATCGTCTTGACACATCCACTTGATATTTTCCTGTCATTTTCAGTAAACATCTTGAATGGTTGTTAAATAAGGGATGGTACAGATTATAAGATTTATATTTCCGAGTCCAGAATGCTCGTTCCAAGCTGAAACTACAACCACTTTAACCTTTTACGCCGAAAATTATCCAACTTCGCCATCATGGGGTAAAGGATAGAGACACAAGTGACGGTTGTCCGATAGCTCGGGGGTGAAGCGATAACCCACCAAAGGGGTGACTCTGGTAGATGTAGGCTCAAATCTCGCTGGGAAGACTTTTTTATTTCTTCTGTGACAAAGTTATTCTCAGGCAGACCCAAAAACAATTAAGAAGTCCTTAGAAAACTTCTCCCACATACGTTTTTTTCCTATCTTGATTCTGTGCACTGTAGGTCTAAAAGTGAAAGACTTACGGATTTGAAAATGTAGTTGCTGATGTTTCGTCCTGTGCTGAGATAATTTCTAGTTTTTTCATGCAGAAAAAAGTGTAGAGACTTATTTCGGGCACTGAATAACTTGTGAACATGATTGCATTATATGTCTGTACACACTGCTACTTTTCCATACATACTTCCGTGGTAGCTCTGCAACACAACTTCCATTATGACGGCGGGCTGCACTTAGTCACAGCCTGTTTTTGCGCAGGGAGGGCACAATATCTCGCCAACTCATGATGATTTATGGGCGTTTTGTTATGGAAACTTTGTTGTTTTGTAGAATATTTTTCTTGTAAGGTTAACACGGTAAGTTGCAATTCATCTATGTTTGTACAGCGTATACCTCATTGGTTTCTTTGTTGGTTTATTGAACACGATAGATAAATATAAGAAATGCGTTATTGTGAGGAATGTAGTCTCCCACATTATCTAACGTTATGGAACTTGTACTGTATTCATTCGATTGGTTCATTTTCTTAATAGCTTACTAAATGCTTTTTCACTGGTCATTGATAAGATTTTCTTGTACTGTTTGCTTTTCTGACTGGAAACAGTGTGTTATTCGAGCCTTATGAAAAATGTTTTGTAATCGGTGTTACGCTGTCTTTTGGTGATGCCAATGAACGTATCTGTAAGGAAAAGCGCTTTAAGTGAATAATCTTAAAAATAAAGTTATTAAATCATAATGTAAATAGTGTGAGGTGGTGCTAAAAAAGCGAATCACTCCTGGTGAATGAGCTTCTTCTCTACAGCACATGTAAGGCACAAAAACAGAGATAGATACAATAGCTACTGAAGAGTACGACTATCCGAATAATTACCTCTGCTCTTTATTTACGACGTTAGATTTGCCGTCGGTGAGTCTGGATATTATTCGTAACAGTGCTTTGGATCAAAATATAAGTTAGAGAAATGCAAATGAAAATCTGGTCAGTGCTGCAGCAGACAACTTCTTCGCGTCTTCACGAGGCGAGAGCAGCAGATGAGCGAACGTATTCTCCGTGTCGCTAGTCTAACGCAGAATTGGCAACGTCACAGAATACATTTGGCAACCATGTAGTCATTGATTTACTTCTTGGTGTGGTTAAGATTTGGTCAATTCACTTGATATTTTGTTGTCACTTCCGATAAATAACATGACTGATTCTCACTTCAGGTTGAACAGTGGGCTGTCAAATTTATTACTTGATTATAGAGAGGTCATTCCACACAGAGCATGTAGGCTAACTAATCTCATATTTTAACGTTACTGAGACTCTCTCTATTGACTAAGTGTACCGCAGTGGAAGAGCAGTAATAGTGGCTGTGACTCGCCAGCTGGATGGAGACCCGGCTGCTTTGACTGGGGAACGCTGCATTAGCCGCAGGTCCTGGTCGCGCTAGTAGCCCAGTAGTCATTCTGTCTCCTGCCTACACCTCCTCTTATTGAGTTACAGGCTTCCAGATCGAAAACCATCGAGCAAGTCGTACCGTCGCCATCTTAAGCCTCATCACAATTTCAGTTTACTGCTCAGTTGATCCGAAAGTGAAAAATTAAAAAACTGTGAATCTGTATCCTTTATAGAAATTATATTTTCCTCCTTATACCACATACAGCACAATTCCGTTGATTACAGGTGGCACTGAGTAATTCCTTAGCTGTATTTCTTTCGTCATTTACGGCGCGCATTCTTGCCCACAGAGTAAAAATGATAATGCATGAGGTAACTGGCTCGTGTCAAACTAGTGTGGGTAAAGAGACACCAATTATCCAGGCTGTTTGTGAGTAGCTACGGCACATGTTCCCAGCCTTCAGTGTGCTGTAATGCCGCTCGATTTGGAGAAGGTTTTCTACAGGGTGAGCCACCAGTGCCTCCTGAAAACAACGGATTTTTCCCAGTGTTTTGGCGACATCACTGGTAGAATTTCGAAGAACTGCACTTTGTAAATCATGATCAATGGTCAGCTGACTTGCGTTAAAGAATTGTGTGCGGCAAGGTGGTCCTGTAGGACGGCCTTGTTTGCCACTGCCACTGAGCCCCTGTTGGCCGCCCTGCGGGAACAGCTACGAGGGCCGCTCACACACACACACACACACACACACACACACGGCCAGAATATCGTGTGTAGGGCACACGCAGGTGACGGGGGTCTCGTGATCAGCGGCGAGAGCGAGTCGCAGAAGGCACTGCAGGTCACCAGCAAATACCAACTTGCATCAGGTGCAAAGCTAAGCAACATTAAACCACACATTATGAATGTGGGGTGCGGAATATCCTTGCGTAACACGCGAGACCTCAGTCCAAGTTCTGGCTCTGGACTACAGGTCTAACATAAATCGTACTGCAACTGCCAGAGTCCCAGCTGCAGTCAAAGAACACAGGGCGAGAAGACCTGACAGCATCCATATGTACATGGTCTCTAAAGTCAACTGTGTGGCGCAAGTTTTACCCACACCATGTGAAACAGTAGCAAGATATCTGTCACCTTTGGGTCATTTTGTAACTCGTGGTAATACTTTTAAGGTAAAGTTTGACTCGTTGACTATCTCAGGCGGAAACGGGGGGGATTAAATCTCATCGTCTTTGGGAGAAAGTCAGAAGCTATATTCGTCTGTTCCACATACCATCTGTGTAAGAAGAGTCCCACAAGCCTCACGTCGCACTTACCAGACGAAATTACTCCCACTGTCTTGAATCCACACATAGATGTACAGCACGTCGCCAATGGCTTTTATCATTTTGAACAATTTCGATTGGAACTCGGTTATACTCAAACCAGAGTTGGCCGTCGAATATCGTAAGAGTCAAGAACACCTATGTGGAATTAATGAGAAGCAAAAGCAGAAATGTGACTGTACAAAAGTACTACAACTGGGAGGTCATTTACGAAAACATCGGCAGCCTACACGTAGCAACTAGTGTGAAAACTACTTGGTACAGGAAAGTATGAACCAAAGCGAAACTTCATGCAATGCATCTGGGTGATGCGCCAGCACGTGAGAATTGTGACCTGATAGACACTGAAGAACACAGGTTTACATGCGCTCGTGTGAAGGACATTTGGTGAGTTGTCAGACAATTGTTAGCCACAGCCGGTCGGGATGGCCGAGTGGTTCTAGGCGCTTCAGTCTAGAACCGCGCTGCTGCTACGGTCGCAGGTTCGAATCCTACCTCAGGCGTGGATGTGTGTGCTCTCCTTAGGTTAGTTAGGTTTAAGTAGTTCTAAGTCTAGGGGACTGATGACCTCAGATGTTAAGTCCCATAGTTCTTAGAGCCATCTGAACCATTTTTTGTTAGCCACAATAATACAAACTCTACCCCCAATACGTTGCCTTCCAGTATTTTGAATCCTAGCGACGTGCCATGTCCATTTACAATGAAGAAATGCTGTAAACTGGCTAAAAGGAGAAACAACGTACTGCTAGCAGAAGGAAACAAAGCGGGCGGACGCTGGGTGGGTCGCCGCACGCACGCCGGGCACAAGCGGACCACGGGGCGGTGCCCCCCCCCCCCCCTTCGTGTGTGTCGCTGAGGCGAAAAACTGCAGGAGGAACTTCGCAAAATATTTTAGTACATATTTTTAGTACATATGTGAAACAGTGTGCAAAGTGAATAGAAAAAGACGTAAACGCAAGAACAACATAATGAATCGTCCTTAAGCTCTTTTGTCTTAAACGGTATTTTTTTACTCATTTATTTATTTTTAAGAAAACAGAAATCTACTCTAAAATACGTAGGTCAGAAGCACCCTATTTCGTATTGAAGGAATCTCGGAGGAAATGTTTGTCCTCAAGACAGAAGACGACGTACTTTTTTTTTACATTTTATTTTAGCTCATTCCGTACGTGAAAATTCATTTTAACCAGAAGAAAGGACTCTCCTGATTTGTTTTGTTCTGCGTTACATTCACCGTTACTCGAAGCATCCAAAATGGCAGCACAGAGCTTCCAGTGAGAGGAGTACTCAGAGATAGCAGAAGACCAACTTTCGAAACAAGCCTCGGGAACTGATGCATCGGGCATCTTACAAGATATTGCGAAATAAATCGGGAACGGAACCATCGAGACCACGGAACTTTGATGCGTCGCTCACAGCTGAGATAGTTTGTGTGCATACATGGTCTTCTAGATGAAGTGCTAAAAATAAAAAATAAAAAAAATCGTACGCGAAAATAACGCAGCGACTGGATGACAGGTATGGGGTAGGCATCGTGGCCAACCTCGGAATAGTTAAAAAATTAAATGATAGAAAAGGGGTTAAGGAGGCCAATTTCTAGTCTGCATATAGTGGATTCGAATACCGCAACTTACATGAATTTTAATTCGTGATAATAGTTGGTAGTTAGAAAAAAGTTTAAGTGACTCTTGCTACGTATGCTGAAGGTCTGGGTTCGTTTCTCACATCCGGCAATCATTTTTAACAATCATAAGCAGCATCTCTCCCAGCTCTTGTAACGTAGAGGAGAGTCGGTTCAGGCTGGGCCCTGACAGAGGCGGAAGTCATGGCAGGTCGAAACTCTGTCACCCGTCACCTTTCTTATGAGACACTTTTTAAAAATCAATGAGCCAATCGCTGTACAAGGCCGCAGGGCACGAATCTTACTGTATTCGAGCCTGAGATGTGAAAGATATTGACGCTGGGCTTGGATCGAACTCAGATCTCCATTTTCGTCACGTTTGATCACTTTCAACTGATGCATTTCCACTGCTTCATTGTCTCCGGTTGTCTGCAAAGTCGTAAAGACGTTCACAAAAGACACATCTCTGGGTTCGAATCCACGTATTTCATTTTGAGTTGTAACATGCGCACACCAAAATACATGTGAGATATTATTATGATTTTTAACGATTCCCTGGGGTTTGTTAACAATAATGGGGGTACTGGTTTCGAGTCCCAAGTCAGACGGGCAACTTTTCGTCCTATCATGACAGGTTCAAACATGCATCTCCTAGCTACTGGTGAAAGACAATAGTACCGTGAACGTGTCTTTGTATGTAATCAACAATGATGTGTCTATGGTTCGATTCCTAGCCAGCTGAAAATTTTCATCATAGTATTTACAATTCAGACATGCACACATTTCGCTGCTCATGAAGTAAACCAATATATAACGTCTACGAGTGACTGTTATCCGTTAATCATAAGAATAAACCTTATGTAAACATTGCACCATGTATTCTCGGGCATTTGCTGGAACCTCGTTGTATTTTCTTTTCACGTATAACTGCAGCCAAGCTGTCTGAAGTACTGTCAAGTACCATAATAAGGGTATGTTTTGTGCGGTGCCTCTAGCGCACTTCGACTTACGGATAATATGGGAAAACAGCTTTACCGGCGCATATAACTTGGACAGCACTGGCCGGTCAGCTGGTGCAGCTTGCCTGGTGTGGCGTGCCCAGCTGCAGTTCACACGTAAAAAGGGGCGAGCAGAGGAGCAGTACAGCTTCGAATGTCACTTAATGTTTAAGCAGAATGAAATAACACACCGCAAATCTCCCACAATACGCTCCTTAGACGACTAGACGAAAACCGCAACAAGTTATCGTTTTTAGGTAACGTACTATCGTAATTAAAAACAAGAATGATGAAAATTCCTGACTTTTTCTGCATAAGCTGTGTGCAGCGTAAGAGAATATTGAAGGATTTCACCTTATAGTTAAATATTGAAGCCACTGAAGGTATTACATACAGTCAGTCGTCTGCTAATCTCTTAGCTCCTTCCTTATCCGAATCAGAGAAATACCTTTCAGTTCTGGAAGTGTCACCTGCTACATTGATGACGAGCCTATCAACAACAGAATCCATGAAGCCAACCAGGCGCAGCATTTTCTCTTCTTCTTTTACGTCGAACCGCTTGACAGTGATGTATGAGAAAGCTGAAAGTGTTAGTTCTGGTACGTGTTGTAGGGAAGCAGCCTACTCACGCCGTAGTAAATTCACATCAGTCTTTCCATTGTGTGCCAGCCAGTCCGCTGTAACTAGCTCTGACGTCCTAAATGTTGCGCAATACATTAAAAAATCAAGCAAATAACCTAAAACGTTCTAGCATGTCAGGAGTAATACTAAATCAACATGTGTTGAATGTCAGTTCAATAACTTTAACCATTTTCGAAATTTGGAAGTTTTTCTGTAAAAATCATTGGCGCAACAGAAAAGAGCTAGAGACTTAAAAATTTATATTTAGATTCCTTTTTCATAATTATTTAATAGAAACAGTACTTTGGATCTCACAAATTAAAATTTTAGTTGAAATTCATAATTTTCTGGTTTTTGTCTTAAAAATTAAGGAAGCAAGATAGATTAAGTAGGCTAATAAATCAGTTTAGGATGTTTATATTTAAGTAGAATGGAGATCCGCTATAATCATAAAGATGTGAGAAGTTTCAACTGAATAACAATAAAACTGTAGCGATAGCGTATCTCCAAAGGGCACGTTCAGAGCTCGTCTACTGTGTGCAGTGTAATTAAATTAATTCTCTCGCCCAAAATATTTAACTTAGCCACGTCAAACTTTTATTATGATTACTTACCTGTGTGTTGAATGCACATTTAAATTGAGAGTTTTATCGGCCATCAGCAAAAGAAGTTATGATTTATTCGGTAACTTAAAGTGGTGCATTACTAGCCCAGCGGCTAGTTGGGAGAGCCGATTTGATCAGGCGTTCCCTTAGCCGTCCGCACCGCGGTTTTATATATAAGAACGCTGCGAGAGGAAGCAAGGCCCCAGTTCTCTCCAGATGCTGAATAGCACACCATCTGTGTCGGGAGTCGCGTCGCGTCGGTATCATTGCTATAAACAGCCTCGGATGCCATAATAAGTTACTCGGGATATGCGTAACCATAAAATAATTTTCGAGTGAAGTGTTAATTCTGCGATGACTTTAATAATCTATCTTCAGTTTGCGTATGTCGTATTTTCAAGTGCCGCCGCGGGACAAACATTCTACCATTATTTAGCGTGGCATTTGATGAACCTAATCATCAAATTACGGCGAGCATTCATTTCAATATTTAATTTGGACAATTATAGTGGCATCAGCGCATTAGACTCTGAACTGCTCTGTTAGTCAGATTGTGTGGATTTTTTTTTTTCATCTGTTACTTTCAGATACAGAGAAAGTTTTTTTTTTTCACGATCGTTTTTGATTATAAATCCCAATTTCCTAATTCCTCAGAGCTATAAGCTGTAGCTATAAGTGTATTTCTCAGATGAAGTGGGCACTAGGAATTCTAATTACAGGCTTCACGTTTTGCTAATCACTTTCTGGTTGCCAATATTGTAGTTAGAAAGCCAGTGATGAGAACAGCAAAAGACAGCATAAATAATAGGAACGTTTTAAACAACATAATTCCACCTGCCGCCCCACATATGGTTAAACGGCAGGGAAATGCAGTGTTTCTACAAACAAAACATTTTTATTGAATAACAACAAAAAATATCCACCCGCCGCCCCACATATGGTGAATCGGCCGGGAAGTGTTTCTACATTCTACAAAATTTTAAACCACCATAAAAATTCCACCAGCCGCCCCACAGTGTGGCAGCTTAACAGTCTTGTTACTTCTCGGGCCAAATCTCTCAGCTTGGCTCCAGATCAGTTCTGTTGGGTTCATATTGCGTGTTTCTACGATACATATCTACCTCTGTGGTCTAAAACGATGGACATAGTCCAAATAAAGAGGATTTGGTTTCTCATTTTTGCCTTAAAAAATTAAATTGTTATATTTTTTTAATTTAAACAACTTTTATTAACAGTCTTTCACAATACATGGATAATTAAGAATTTGTGCTTGAAATGTAAACAGGAATTTCGCATCCAATATGTAATTAGAAACAAGAAGACGTGCATTAGTCTTAAAAAATCATGAGTTTCATAATTATCAGATGTAGGTTTTTCAAACTGAATGAGAAAAATAA
The DNA here is from genome assembly GCF_021461395.2 of Schistocerca americana. NCBI lineage: Eukaryota > Metazoa > Arthropoda > Insecta > Orthoptera > Acrididae > Schistocerca > Schistocerca americana. Next base: position 148,621,400 of record NC_060129.1, on the reverse strand, counting down.
ATGATACTGGGGAGATTTAAACAAACGCCCGAATAACCGCATTTGGTTTGCATTTGGTTACACTACCGACTATAGTAGACGTTCAATTTGGATTTGGAAACAACTGCATTATATACACTTCTGGAAAAACTTCAAAGCCAATTGCCTCGCAAAATTTATGAAAAACATTAGGAACAGCCTATTTGTCGCCAGTTTTTAACCGTGTTCTACTCGCATTTTTCACTACGGAACATAAAGCAGCCTGAGATATTTTCATACTGTACATTAACAGCGTGACAATCTGAGTACAACGATGCAGAAGGTGTGACTGTACACGATTTTTGAAACAAAAAGTACGTAGCTAAAGCGTGATTAAGAAAAACGTTGATGGCTGTCAATACATTTGAATATCTTAAAGTTTCATTTAACGTAATAGGAGGGCGTGGTAACAACACCAGTGTACATGTGCTACGACTTCTGAACAATCATTGTGTTTGTGTTTGTTCACATCAGGTTTATTCTTATGATGAACGGATTATAGAAGTCAACGTTGATAGGTGCTGGGTTCGAATCCGCATAGGGCGAAATACCGTCATCTCTTCATTTCAGTTTGTCATCTCGCTGCTGGTTAAAAATGAAGATTTCTAACGTTTGATTGTGCTTAGTTAACTATCCAATTAAGTGCTGGGTTGGAATCTCCAGTAAACACAAAACTTTATGCCAGGTGATTTCAAGTTTCAACATGCACACTCTTTATTACTTGTCACTGAAACCATACTTGAGATATTTCGTCTTTACTTGCTGGATTACACTCCAAGATGGTAGCACAGTAAAGAAACTTTCGTCATACAATTTCAAGGTGGAAGTTGCTTTCTGAAGTTTCATTTATTGCAATAAATTTGAATTTGCAAGCGTAATGGCTGTGTAATCTGCAGTAAAGTGTGTTCTGGTATTTGCACCATCGTGGTATTAATTTTCATCTAAACTGGTAATCACACAGAGCAGTAGTCTCTTGCGGCCTCATGCAGTGAACATTTTGTATAGGCAAAGGCTGTACCGAAAAGAGAGCAGAGGACCAGTGTTGTGGACTGCTTAAAAATCAGGCGAAAGACAATTCAAACGGTTCCACATAGTTTTGGCCGTGCAGGCTCATAAATTCAGCTTCTTCTCCTAATATTTCGGCTGAATGCTGTCCAGCCATCTTTAAAGCGAGCTGAGGTCACTGACGCTCCCCTCTTGCTCCGTCCTTTTAAACCCGAGGACCGAACCACTGCGTAAAAGGACACAGCAAGTGCGGCAGTGTCAGTCACCTCGGCTCACTCTGGAGATGGCTGGACGGTGTTCAGCCGAAATATTAGAAGAAGAGGCTGAATATATGGTAGTACATGGTAGTACATCTTAAATACATGTGCACATTCTATCAGGCACACACACACACACACACACACACACACACACACACACAGTTTTTATGGGTTGGAGTTGCCAATTTGGTGTTTGTTACGTCTGAAATGTTTCGAAGACATGGTTGCCTATGTGTCAGTATTTGGTGAGGCTGTGTCAAGAAAACTGCCGGTAACTGCACTGAAACTTTTGTGGCTGCATATCACGAAAGTGTCTCTTTGAAAACCAGGAGATGGAATTCTTCTTGTGTGTGACCTCTGGCAGTGAAGCTGCAGACAGAGACGCAGTATTAGCTGCAAGAAGCCTGTTCTGTAGTGGAGGTGAGCGACTGGTTAGGTGTAGTGTCCCGAGAGCAGAGGAGCTGACTTCCAGGAATGAGTGTGACAAAATGTGGTAATGAAATTCTTTCAGAGGTTGTACAATGCTTTTTGTAATGGACGATGAGAGAAGATTTTTTATGAGGGGGATAGAACAGATTTACTGTAGCTTAATACACACAGAGTTGCGCACTGTTTTGTACTGTAGGAGGGGGAGTACGGCAGGTCTGTTCCAGGACACATTTGTATTCACAACAGTTGTGTTTCCTCGTGTGGCTGTTTTCCTCATTATGTGTGTTGTGTGTTTGTAGCAGAGAGTGGCAGTTTGTGTGTTTTGTGCAGGAGCCTCTCTGCAGAAGAGAGGGGCAGGAGGCTGATGGAGGTGGCTATGCGGGGGGCAGTGGGGCAGCTGAGGGCACTGCTCGCCGCGGGGGCCGACTTGGGGGCGAGGGGTGAGGATGGGAGGACTGCCCTGCACTGGGCAGCAGCCAGGGGAGACGTCGAGGTGGCGAGGCTGCTGGTGCAGGCGGGGGCGGCGGTGGACGCCAGGGACAGCAGTGGCTGGCAGTGGACGCCTCTGCATTTGGCTGCAGTGCGGGGCGACGCCGCCGTGGCGCGGCTGCTGCTGCGGGCGTTAGCCGACCCCAGCGCCAGGGATGGCGGTAGGTGGACGCCGCTGCACTGGGCGGCAGCCAATGGCCACGCAGAAGTGGCGGCTGTGCTGCTCGACGCGGGGACCGACAGGTGGGCCATGACTGGTGGTGGAGAGACAGCGCTGGACATCGCCAGGCAGAACAACCACAGGCGGCTGATGGAGATGCTGTCATGAGGCAGCCAGTCCACTGAACTGTCTGCCAAAAAATAAACTGAAACAATTTGTAGAAAAGCAATTGTCATCTTTTTTTAAATAAAGAAGCAAAAAACTCAATCCTATTGTGACCCACTAATTTCAGTCATCCTCAAGTAACATACAGCACACAAATACTCTACGCAACGCTGTAGCGAAACCGAGACAACGCCAGATAACAGTAAAATAATTCAGGTAACAACGGACAATCCTTCTTTCAAGAAAAATGTCTCGAGTACACTTCTAGACTAAACTTGGCAAAAGTCAACAGTCCATTGTGAACATACACAACTGCTCTATAATATCTGATCGCTCACAAGTATTTCACACCAGTCTTGAAGGTGCTACATCAGACTATTCTAACTTGCAACATACCGAGATTACTGCTATATCAGTTCTAGCACCAGAATTTTCGCTTCTGATATCTCACTAAATTTACTTCTCCATATTCAGCAAACATTCTACTCTACTGTACCTGTTGTGTTTAATAACAATGAGATATTAGTACCATTATTCACACTACATAATGCGACTATCATCTGGAACTATACAGTGAGTCCACATTTAACTAAACACAATCAGAGCATGACATCAAACGCATACAAAATGTGAAGGAAATCCTGTCTATCTAGTATTGTTGTCTGTACTTGACGTAAAAGGTTGCAACAAGGAAAGTAATTCTAGTTGTATTCGAGACAGAACACTGAGCCCGAGTTTCAGCACACGAAAGCAATTTCACAATGACGCACATGAGTCTCGACACTCATCAGTCACAACGGACCAGCTGAGACGGTAACGCAAGTCGTGGAAATACAGGTACTTTCACTCTTACACCGAGTAAATAAGTGTAATGGAGAGTGCATACCTATCAAGTCAGTTACTATTACGTACTTAATTCCCTTATTTCTGACTGTACAGCTTCTCTGACTTTAAATAGATCTGAAGTCGGAATAATTCGTCTGTATTTTTTTTAAGGGCAGCTATTCCATATTGAAACTGCAACTCTGGCAGTTTGCATAAATTCGATACTTCACCAAACTACACTTCCTCTCCAGTTTTTGTAGGAGTCAACTCTTTTATAATGCTAACATAATGCTACGACCGGACAGACTGTGACCTTGCTGCGGTCGCAGCTGATCCAGCACGCCGCTCTGGCCCCACTGTCACTCTCTACCTGTCCGTGGCTCCTGCCACAACTCTCAGCGGCCTCTCTGCTTGTGAGGCGCCAACAGCCAAACGGCGGAACAATCCGTAAGGCCGTCACTGAAACTTCACTGACAAAGAGTATTGAGAAGGCGCAGAAGAAATGCTCAGTCCCAACATTGCCTTCATGAATCTTTTCAACAGTAAAATTTCTTCTCCGAGACCGTCGTTATTAACGTCTACATTGTAGGAAGATTCGTCGTTTCCCACAAGCTCTTGGACCGGAGAATCGTGTTCCCTTACGTAGTTCCACAGCAAACAGAATGTGTCCGTTCAAAAACGGTTCAGATGGCTCTGAGCACTATGGAACTTAACATCTGAGGTCATCAGCCCCCTAGAACGTAGAACTACTTAAACCTAACTAACCTGACATCACACACATCCATGCTCGAGACAGGATTCGAACCTGCGACCGTAGCGGTCGCGCGGTTCCTGACTGAAGCGCCTAGAACCGCTCGGTCACAACGGCCAGCAATGTGTCCATGTTGTGTGTGGCTGCACACAGTACAGTCAAGTTCCCTACAGCTGTGTAATAACGTGGTAAACATTTAGTTGAGAACTGTTCCTCGAGCTCTGTTTTACATCGTCCTCTGATGCTTCATCAGGAAAGCGTTTTCTTCTGCCTTGTCGTTTCTCTCCGTCATCAATCATTACATTCAGTTCAGGGGATATTCCAAAATTTTCTGCTACTTCGCAACTTCCTGCGTAAATAGTATCCCGACATTTCTCAGCTGATTTAATTCTTCCGCGAGACTCTTATTAATGCTACGTGAAACACATGTTTCTCCAGTTTGAAGTACAACTTTACGTATGTTTATTGCAGCTAAAAATTTCAAATACTTATGAATGCTCCTTAGTTCAATGTGTTTCCCCCGCAGTCCAAGTTATTAGGAAGTTCAACCGCCCATTGTAATCCTGGCAAATTCTCGGCAAATGGATGCATGGCACCTACCCACACAGACCCTCTCGTTGCCGATATTTTCTTTTAAAACTTTCCATAGCTGCCACTTTCGATTTAAATGAGTTTCTTAGAAACGGCAAATGTCCTAAAAACAGAGGAGAAACGTCATCGGGAGGTATCATAGTTAACTAGAGTGCTTCTTTTTGCCACTGACGTTTCGTTGCTCTGTGTGTATCTATGACTTCCATATCAGACACAATCTTACACACCTCCACCGCGATATTAAACGTTCTTTAAGGAGGTAACAGAGAGCCATGAATTGCATCTCGCCGAAAGTTCGGGACGCGCCTGACGCCCTCCACCTGGTGTTGTCTGCTACTGCGGCTCACTGGAACGGCACAGCACGCTACAGCAGAGGGGAAACAGCCCAGAACTCCATCCCCTTTCCTCGTATCGTCAAACACGACAGTATTCACTGCTGATATCGCTCAAAAACGGGGCTTCAAATAGTCTGAAACGTCTGCCTATTTAAACTCGTGTTTGTAAATGTCTGGTTGGTATCTGAGAAACTGTTAAATTCGTGACGTATTTGTAATTCTGACTTTTGGGCGCGTAAGCGATTATTAGTTAGTTACTAGTTAGTTAGAGAGTCAGACCTTGAAAAAGTCGACTCTTGGACGTCATGTTGAAAAGACGCATATTGTTGTTGTTGTTGTGGTCTTCAGTCCTGAGACTGGTTTGATGTAGCTCTCCAAGCTACTCTATCCTATGCAAGCTTCTTCATCTCCCAGTACCTACTGCAACCTACATCCTTCTGAATCTGCTTAGTGTATTTATCTCTCGGTCTCGCCCTACGATTTTTACCCTCCACGCTGCCCTCCAATAGTAAATTGGTGATCCCTTGATGTCTCAGAACATGTCCTACCAACCGATCCCTTCTTCTGGTCAAGTTGTGCCACAAACTTCTCTTCTCCCCAATCCTATTCAATACTTCCTCATCAGTTATGTGATCTACCCATCTAATCTTCAGCATTCTTCTGTAGCACCACATTTCGAAAGCTTCTATTCTCTTCTTGTCCAAACTATTTACCGTCCACGTTTCACTTCCATACATGGCTACACCCCATGCAAATACTTTCAGAAATGACTTCTTGACAGTTAAATCTATACTCGATGTTAACAAATTTCTCTTCTTCAGAAACGCTTTCCTTGCCATTGCCAGTCTACATTTGATATCCTCTCTACTTCGACCATCATCAGTTATTTTGCTCCCCAAATAGCAAAACTCCTTTACTACTTTAAGTGTCTCATTTCCTAATCTAATACCCTCAGCATCACCTGACTTAATTCGACTACATTCCATTATCCTCGTTTTGCTTTTGTTGATGTTCATATTATATCCTCCCTTCAAGACACCATCCATTCCGTTCAACTGCTCTTCCAAGTCCTTTGCTGTCTCTGACAGAATTACAATGTCATCGGCGAACCTCAACATTTTTATTTCTTCTCCATGGATTTTAATACCTACTCCGAATTTTTCTTTTGTTTCCTTTACTGCTTGCTCGATATACAGATTGAATAACATCGGGGAGAGGCTACAACCCTGTCTTACTCCCTTCCCAACCACTACTTCCCTTTCTTGTCCCTCGACTCTTATAACTGCCATCTGGTTTCTGTACAAATTGTAAATAGCCTTTCGCTCCCTGTATTTTACCCCTGCCACCTTTAGAATTTGAAAGAGCGTATTCCAGTCAACATTGTCAAAAGCTTTCTCTAAGTCTACAAATGCTAGAAACGTAGGTTTGCCTTTCCTTAATCTTTCTTCTAAGATAAGTCGTAAGGTCAGTATTGCCTCACGTGTTCCAGTATTTCTACGGAATCCAAACTGATCTTCCCCAAGGTCGGCTTCTACTAGTTTTTCCATTCGTCTGTAAAGAATTCGAGTTAGTATTTTGCAACTGTGACTTATTAAACTGATTGTTCGGTAATTTTCACATCTGTCAACACCTGCTTTCTTTGGGATTGGAATTATTATATTCTTCTTGAAGTCTGAGGGTATTTCGCGTGTTTCATATATCTTGCTCACCAGATGGTAGAGTTTTGTCAAGACTGGCTCTCCCAAGGCCGTCAGTAGTTCCAATGGAATGTTGTCTACTCCGGGGGCCTTGTTTCGACTCAGGTCTTTCAGTGCTCTGTCAAACTCTTCACGCAGTATCGTATCTCCCATTCCATCTTCATCTACATCCTCTTCCATTTCCATAATATTGTCCTCAAGTACATCGCCCTTGTATAAACCCTCTACATACTCCTTCCACCTTTCTGCTTTCACTACGCATATTGTAGTCAGGTTATATAAAATGTGAACTTTAACAGTGAGGAAGATGTTTTCAAGTATGTTTTGTATTGTGAAGTGATGATTTTTGTGTTACATGATATTGCAGCAAAAGTAATAAAAAAGAAGTGTAACTTAAATTCGGAGTGCTGATTACTTTTTCACATCACCATTGTGCTGCAAAAGTGTAATCTTCAAGAATGGTTTGTGGAGCGCATCTACAAAACTTTTGAATATCGCAGAATAAATCCTAGGCCTCATTGCATCCGAGCTTGGAATCATCACCACCTACATTTTCAACGATTGAGCCATGATTTTACAACGAGACCAGCGTGGGAAACACGAAATGATGAGTACCTAATTTTTTCATCATTACACGAAATGACTTTATTAACTGTGCTCTAATGACACCTGCCACATAATAACTTTGTTGTTGCCCGAAAATGCAGTATTTAGCAGCGTGAGAAACACCACAATCATTATTAAATTTTGACCTTTGTTGTGGTAGGGTTGTTAGAAGTTCCACTCAACAGTTTGAAATTTAGTCGTGATTGCAGACACCAGCGTTCGGCTGCCAGTTAATATCACGATATTACAAAGATATTTTCTCCC